>NC_046657.1:178467552-178470326 GCF_010883055.1 Belonocnema kinseyi | reverse complement strand
TCCCATTCTCGACAATTGACTCAATTTCCCTAGAAGCATTTAGAGGAGCGATATTAAGGTGAATGCCGTAGGAGTGACAGAGATGGTAATAAAGCACTCTTATTGCCTTATTGTGCCTTTGAATGTAGGTTGTTCCCGCGTGAGTTGGACAACTAGATAGTGTGTGAGCTAAATGCTCGGGGTGTGCATGGCACGCCCTGCAGCTATTATTGGGAATGTCTTGGCTCAAAATGTGGCGGCGGTATGTTAAGGTGGAAATGACACCGTCTTGGCATGGAAAAATGAAACCCTCTGTACCAGACTTCAATCCGGGCGATTTAAGGAAAGCAAACGTTAGCTCACCAGACATTGACTGATCCTTCACATTTCTGTGGAAGGTACCGTGCATCCTCTTATCGAGGAGCTGTTCACGAAAGTTTTTCTCTTGTGCTTTCTTAATCCGGGATTTCAGGAGTGAGTACTCGAGACAGATAAGATTTGATGCATTTTGCTCATCCCTAATACTGAAGTCAAGTCCGAGTGTTTCAGCAGCCTCCTCCGCTGCTTTGTACAGAAATGCTCCTTTGCCCACTTCTTCGTGATTCCTGACCATTTTAAGAAGAGGGTCTCTTCCATTTGCAACTCTATGTGCTGTACCCAGAATAATCCTGTTGTGAAGACATTCAAGACTCAATATTCCGCGACCCCCTTGACGGCGTGAGATGTACAGTCGCGGAACGGAAGACTTAAGATGCATGCTTTTGTTCATGTGCATAACCTTTCTTGTCCCGAAATCAAGAACTCTGAGCTCGTTCTTCGTCCATGGAACTACTCCAAATGAATAGAGTAGTACCGGGATGGCAAGCATGTTCGTTGCAGATACTTTGTCCCTCGCCGACAGTTCGGAAGACCAAATCTGTCCGATGAGACGTTTGTATCTGCTTCGGAGAGTATCCTTTATAGATTTCACATCCTGAATGCGGCTCTGTGACACGCCCAGGTATGTATAAGTCCCTCCAGCGCAAAGGTGTCGTATGGCGCTTCTATCAACGAGCTCAGGATCTTCAGGGATGCGATTAAGTTTTCCTCGCTTCAAATAAACCTTGGCGCATTTGTCTAACCCAAATTCCATTCCAATTTCCTTAGAATATCGTTCGACAATCCCCAGAGCTAGATGCAGTTGCTTTCTGTTTTTAGCATAGATCTTAAGATTGTCCATGTAAAATACATGAGTGACCTTGTACTTTCGATCTGCAGGTTTGCCGCACAAGTACCCGTCGGAATGTCGCAGTGATAGAGATAGCGGCAATAATGTAAGGCAAAAGAAGAGTGGGCTCATGGTGTCGCCCTGAAAGACACTTCTCTGAAACGTGACCTTGTTAGTTGTCACACGATTCTTTCCAGATGAGATAGTAAATATTGTTTTCCAAAGCGACATCAATCTCTCTATGCACCCAACTTATTTGCGGATGAACCTTTAAGATTTCGAAAAGACAGATGACAAGTCTATGGGATGTCGAATCAGAAGCTTTCCGATAATCAATCCAGGCCATCGATAGGTCACGCTGGTAGAATGCTGCATCTTTGCAGACACATCTATCGATGAGGAGGTTCTCCCGACATCCGGCTACGCCTTTCTTTGAGCCTCGTTGTTCATACATTTCTTGAAACACAGGTTCAATTGCCCGAACAATCCTATCATTTAGGATAGCTGTGAATATCTTATAAAGCGTGTTCAGACAAGTTATTGGCCTGTAGTTCTTCGGGTCAGCTAAGTTGCCTATTTTCGGAAGGAGTATTGTGTGCCCTTCCATCAACCACTCTGGAGTCGGCTCTTCCGACTTCAAATATGAGTTGAAAAAACGGGCCAAATGCTGATGGGTTGAAGAAAACTTCTTGCACCAGAAGGTTTTGGTACAATCTGGTCCCGGTGCTGAATAGTTCTTCATCCCTCTTAATACTTTTTTCACCTCCTCGGTAGTGATGGGTGGGCATTCTTTATCAGGTGTTATGAGGGCAACACATAACTCCTTGAAGCTATTTATATTTTCTGAGTCTTCGTCCAGTCCAGAGGTCGGATTCACCGGAAAAATGTACACAGAGCATGCAGCCGTGCTATGTAACCCCGTTCACGGGCCACACTCGCATCGTAGCAGTCTAGCAAGTCGTGATTCAGTCGCTCCGTCCACCCAAAGGTCACGAGATCCCGCCGATCCATCGCATTGAATCCATTTTCATTGGCTCCCCCAGCTCTAGATTGATCGGAATTGTTGGCCGACCCATTGTCGGGAGCCCTGCGCGTTCTGTTGTTTTGAACCATACTTACTACAACTATGTTTGGTGTTGTCATTGTTGTTCCCACGAGAAGCTAGGGAAAGGGGTTCGTCCATCCTTGTAGAGCGCCGCATGCAAGGATAAGCCTGCTTACTCTGAGAGGTCGCCTGGTATCCCAGAGTCACCGTTCTAGACACTTCACCCAGGTGCCATTCAGCTTTCGGCACGGTTTTCACACCCCCGCTTGGGGGTTAATTCCTGCGGGACCACCCCTGGATAATTGTCCGCGACTGCCTATTTATTTTTGTAACCATATTCAGCAGAAACCCTTGGGACAGGGTTGCAGATAGAGGGTCCTGTACCAAGGGTTTCTGCTGAATATGGTTACAAAAATAAATAGGCAGTCGCGGAAAATTGTTCAGGGGTGGTCCCGAAGGAATTAACCCCCAAGCGGAGGTGTGAAAACCGTGCCGAAAGCTGAATGGCACCTGGGTGAAGTGTCTAGAACGGTGACTCTGGGA
>NC_046657.1:178462369-178467452 GCF_010883055.1 Belonocnema kinseyi | reverse complement strand
AGGCGTAGCCGGATGTCGGGAGAACCTGCTCATCGATAAATGTGTCTGCAAAGATGCAGCATTCTACCAGCGTGACCTATCGATGGCCTGGATTGATTATCGAAAAGCTTTCGATTCTACATCTGATACAATTGATATGAATAAATCTTTTAGAAACTTCCTTTCCGAACAAATACCTTAAATAGAACACTGTCTTTAATAATACTTGCTTCTCTTTCAATAATTAATTCCACGAAAAAAACTTCAGGGCAACCGTCAGAGCCAAAATATTTATGGAACATCTAGAAACTAAAATCTTTAACTAATCCACACTTAAACTGGAATTTTGGTTCCTTCACGTTGACGACACATTTGTTATATGGCGATATGGACTAGATGAACTAAATAGGTTTCTCAATTCCATCCGTTCATTATCCTAATATCCAGTTCACCATGGAACTTGAACAATTATTGAAAGAAAAGTAAGTATTATTAAGATAGTGTTCTATTTAAGGTATGAGTTTGGAAGGGAAGTTTGTAAAAGGTTTATTAATATAAATTCTATCAGAGACTGGTACTTTCTTAAAGAGAGATACTATGCCAAAACTCACTATTATGTCTTGGGGTTGAGTGTGAATCTGTTGTTTATTGTGCTGACGATCGGTCTGAGACAAAAGGGCACCCCTCATTGATCTGCGTGTATATAAAATCCCTTGTTCTTGTGGCAAAGTCTATATTGGAGAAACGGGACATAACATTTTATTTGACAAAATAACCTTTATCGCAAAAACACGCAATATCTTTCTAAGAACAGATAGAGAAACGATCAAAATCTTTAAACACTCTGATGACATCAATAGGGTCAGTGGATAATATACCAATCTGATTTAACTTTCCGTTCTCCTGGTTTAAAAAAAAAACTTGATTGGCCAATCAGGTTCGACCAGTCCGTACAGTGGCGTGCTCTGGCCAATCACAGGCATCGTAAAGAGTATACAAAAGAACAACATAACCTGATGCCTCAGTTTCAGGTTAGCCCTGAAGAAGTAAACTGCAATGTTCACGAAAAGTGAGCAAAATTTGTAGTTTTGTACACGATTGGGACCCGAAATATCTCTTTTTATCAAAATGAATCATTGTGAAAGCATTACATCTATTAAGAACACTTGTTATTATTAAACCTATTATTACTTATTATTACACGCTTATCGACCTTAAAGAAACGCCATTTTTATTTAAAATGCCTAAGATGATACAAACTTGTTTAAACAATTTTTATCAACAATGGAAATTCTTGATTGTCATGTAAGCTTCCTAAGGTTCTAGAAGTTAGTTATTTCATGAATTCAATTAAAACAGAAATTTGTCTATAAATTGTGCGAATTTACGTAAAAATCAATTGAGAAATACTTGTTAGTTTTTTTAATGAAATAAATAAAATATAAAATGTTTCTTCAAAATCGCCCATGACAGATTTATGCGCTATTTTAATAGCCATAACTTTTTTAAATTTTCAAATAGGTAGTGTAATTTATTCTAAATATCACTGGCAGTCGTTATTGTTACAAAGAATCAGAGAAATGCGTCGCCATGGCAACCCCTACATCGCCTTCTTTCCCAGAGTATAAAAAAGATGCACGATGGGTTTCTCGCTGAATTCAAAACTAAGTTAACTAAATTCTGGTGCGGAATTAGTGCAGATAGGTTTCAATCACTGAACTTTGCGTCGTCTGATTTATGAGTGAATTGGCCCATTCCTTTTCAGAAACCTTTCTGATTGTGTGGGATACTTTCTCTTTCTACTATTCAACTCTCTAACCTTTTTTTTTAAATTCTGCATATATTTTGTAGCCCACTGGTATGAGAGTGATCCCTCTGTAATCATCTACCTTTTAACCCTCCCCTGTCTTGACAAGCGGTACCACCAGCCCTGTCATAAACTCTTATGACCACCTTTCCTCATTCCAGACCTTGTTGTAGATCTTCCATATCACTTCCCCGGCTCCTTCTCGTCCATACTTTAAAGCTTTGTTCTCCATGCCATTTTCTCCTATAGCCTTGTTACCTTTTAATCTATTTTCATCCTCATACACTTCTTATCTTGTTATTTCGTTCCCTCTCTGCATTTTTCCTTAGACTATTTTTCAATTTTTCCCTTTGATTCTATTTTCTCCCCCTAACAGACCCTTGACATAATCTGTACAATCACCCAATTCTATTTCTTTATTCGCGACCTTCCTTCCACCTTTTTCCCTATTTATCATATCTTCCTACCATCTTTGATCCCTTTTTCTTTTTTGTACATATCTCATCCCTTACTTTCTCAATCGACCCTTTTGATATTTTAATTAACGAATCTAATCCCTCCTCTTCTGCATACCTAATGTTCTCCTTTTCCATTTTTCTTTAAACTCTTTTAGTTTATCTACCCTCAGACTCCCATTTTCTTGTTCCTTTCTCCCCCTCTTTCCTTTCTCCCTCTTCCGCGTTTAGAGCCGACACCTTTCAGTGTAGCTATTACCGGAAAGTGCTCGGAACCTATCTCATTACCCACTTGCGTACATTCTATCATATTCCTCATTCTTTCTTCCACAAGGAGGTAGTTTATTACTCCTTACATAGGCCTTCTTTGCTTCATCCCGAGTCCTACCCCCTTCTTCGCCAGCCCATGCAATCAAGTCACCTATCAAAACCAACTCTTCCTACTTTTTCTCCATCCACCTCTTTATTACTCTTAAACCTTCCTCTCCCCCTCTTCTTCTATATACACAAACCACGACTTTTTTATCTTTCACAACTATAATTTTTCATATCATTGTTCCGTCCTTTTCATCCGTGTCCCCCTCTTCTCTTCCTTTTATTGCCGATTTTGTTCTCACCCCTGATACTATGCCTCCCATCCCTTTCCCTTTAACGTGTTCCTTTCTTTCTTCTTACATCATTGACAAATAACCTTTTGGTAACATTATTTTTATCCCCTTCCAGTCTTGCTCATCCGCCCAGGTTTCACTCATCGTTATTAAGTTCCATTTTGTCCATTCGCCCCAGAAACCCTTGTCCTTGTATTTTAATCCGGAGACATTCCAGAATTACACCTTCACATACCCATCTACTCCTACCGTTCCTCCCGTACTTATCTTTAGCCTTTTTTATATTTTGTTTCCCAACTTCTCAATTCTTTTATTTTTTCGTTCCAGATCCATATCTCTTCTGTTACCCAAATTCTATCTTTCTCTATTACTACCCTTCTACTTTTTCTTCTTTTCGCCCATGCCCTCTTCTCAATCAGCCATTTTGTTCTCCATATCTGCCAAGTCAGATATTCTTCTATTCTCTCTGCTCTCCTTTTTAACAACTTCTTTTTGCCCATAACTTCAAAACTATACTCCTAACATCCCAATAGGACCATAAACATGCCTTCACTACCTTCCTTCATTCTTTCTACTCTCTTGACCACTTCACCCTAATTTGTGCTCCTATATCTCTTATCAGCTTATTAACATCTTCCTCTCCCGTTTCACTATTCACTTTCAGCTCCTTAATCATTACATTCTTTTTACCTTTTGTTCTAGGGTCTCCTTCTATTTTTCTTTCGATCTGTGACAATCTACTATGCAATCTCTCATTTTTTACCCGCAAGCCTACCCTACCTTTTGTTGTGTCCTGCCTCGCTATTACTTTAATCCTTCTTCGCTCAACGCTCACTTTTAACTTACTCTCTCTTTTATTATATTCATCTCCCTTTTCTTATTTTCATCATATTCTATATGCTGATTTTTTATGCTTTCCACTTTTTTCCCGGACTTTCTCTTCTTCGTATTTTCATAGATATTCCCACTCTTCCCATTTCTTTCACATTTTTTTTTACCTCCTCCTTTAGCCCCCCCGCCGTTGAATCTTCATATCCTCTAGCATCCCACATGTCTCCGCTTTAAATCCTGTGAACATTGCTTGAATCTTCGTCAGCAAGTTCCCCTCACACTTCTCTCTTTCTGGCGTTTTTCTTATTACCCTTTTTTTAGAGTTTTTACCTCCCTTTAAATCTTTGTTAAAATCGGATCGATCATACACTAGCGAGTGCTGTGCAGCTTTATTGAGCTTTTCCAAGTTCGTCGGTATACCTCGCCTGTTACCATATCCCAGGCCTGCTATGGTTGCCGCGATTTCCTCACTCCAAAGTCTCCTAATTGGCGTCTTGTACCGCCCGTCACCACTACTTTCACAGCTTGCTTCGACACCCGTCTTATCCCCACTCATTCCAACTTCGCGTAAGTCCTCTGTAGTTTATCTTACTTTAGCAACTGGCCAATACTAGCAACACATCACTTCCTCCCCGCCTATATTTTCACAACTCATATTCCAATCTAAACTCCAAATCTTTGACTTATGCCACCCCATTCACCTTTTTATCCTAACCCTTTAATCTCACTCAACTGCTCACCCTTACCTTCGTCACTTACCAAAACTTCAGCACGCCCACTTCTCTTCCTTGTTCTGAATAGCCAAAAAACAACAGCATCACAAAAACACTGTCACTTTATTATCTTTACCGGAAACGGAAGCCCATTTTATTTTTTAATAATTTGGACTCATGAAAATTATAATCAAAGAAAGTTGTTTGCGCGAAAAATTATTTTTGTGAATCTAACTTTAAAACTATTCCGAGCCTATTATTAATTAATTATTATTAATTGATAAGTTTTAAGTCTATATTTTTAAATCTTTACAATCAGAAAGAATGCAAATTCATCACATTTTCAGAATAGTTAAACTGGTGAGGTTTGAAATATTTCACATGCTTTCAATTTTGAAATAATTTTCAAATATTGTTGATATTACTAACTTATTTAAACTTTTATTGTTACAGACTCTTGACAATTTATTAATTAAGTATATCTAAAATAATAGCATGACTGATGAGCATAATTTACCTTTTCTGTTTTCACTGTCTGACACAAGATTTAAATTTAACCAACAAGCATTGTACATGCGGCGCCGCACAACACACAGTGGGGTGAAATCGGAAAACGAGGTTCAAAATGACATTTAGAACGCAATTATGCACCGATTTTAGAATTTTTTTTTTTTGAAAAATTCAGAACTA
>NC_046657.1:178453469-178462269 GCF_010883055.1 Belonocnema kinseyi | reverse complement strand
TTAGTTCTGAATTTTTCAAAAAAAAAAAATTCTAAAATCGGTGCATAATTGCGTTCTAAATGTCATTTTGAACCTCGTTTTCCGATTTCACCCCACTGTGCAACGCCACGAATTGAAATTAACTCTACCATTTTAAATAACTAATATCCCATCTATCCTGCCAGTTTCTACAGGCCAAACATATTCAGCGTTATTAAACTTTTTCAGTTCAAATGGGCTTTTGGTTCAATTGAGCCTTAGTGCAAACGGACAGCTACCTTATTAATACTACCCTATTCGACATAATATAACACCAATTACTACACCTTTTGCTTCGTGTTGCTAAAAATATGTAATGAAATGTTAAAAAATCACAGATCATTGCTAATTGCTACTTATTTATTTAAACGAAGAATTTCTAAAAATCTATTATAAAGTTGAGTAACTTATATAAATTAAGTGCTACAGCCACAAAAATAGTGTGCACATGTTTATTGGGGCAGCTGATTATGTATTTAGGGTGACATATTTTAAATGGCGATCAACATTATTTTTAAATTTGTAAACAAAAATCAATTATTAATACTTGGCATACGTATTCCTTGAGATATTGGTAATGGATATAAAATAAGTTAGACTCTAAACAAAGAGTAAAAACACCGTTAAATCGAGCAAAACACCCCCAGAAAATGGTTTTTGACGTTTATTTGGGAAGGAGCAGATTAGACAAAAATGCATAATTATAGACAAATAGTACTTACAATTAACATTAAGAATGCTGGTATGAATTTTCCCTCTGCAGTTCATACTTTCTGAGTAGTCAACCCTCAAAAAGTGGGTGAGTTGTACCACGCGGATGACTCGCTGCTTTCGTAGTTCATATCTCGAAATGAGGACAATCTCAATGAAAGTGTATAAAACTTAAATTGCACATAATTTTTTGTTCTACAATTTGAGTCATATACATGTTTATTTTTTTAAAAAACATGTTATTTCGAGATGTGAGCTACGAAGGGAGCATGCAACCCACGAGGAGAAACTCAGCCACTACTTTTAAGGTTGATTACTAAAAAGTATAAACCAAAGAGAAAAAATTCATACAACATTCTCATTGTAAATTTTATGTAATATTTATTTATCAAAATTGATTTGTTTATGCATCCTTTTTAAAATAAACTTCAAAACCCATTTTTTGGGGTAATTTGCATGATGAAAGTCTGTACTCACCCTTAATCTCGGTTCAAACTTACTGTATATTAATTACCAATGTCTTAAGAAGTGTATAAACCAAATATTAACCTTTTTTAATTTTCAGGCAAATTCTTCGTTTAAATAAATAACAATTAGCATTGATGTCTGTTTTTTTAACTTTTCATAACATACTCTTAGCAACACAATGCAAAAATGTCATTTAAATCCATGGACTTCTTTCAGTTTGCTAACTTTTTCATTTTTAACGTCTAACAGGACTCCTCTATGAGTATTCCTTAAAACCATGCATCTCCTTTTATACAGGTATTACTGCTCTTATTTTATTAGTCATTTATAGCTTTGTCAAGACTTGCTCAATCTTTCTTGGTCCATTATTCAGAATATAAACAATATGTTAGCTCGCAGTCCTATCATATTACGGCTGTTTCTGATACTTGAATGATCCATATATATCCCAACTGTTCAATTGATTTTCATAAACACGACCTATTTCGTAAATAAAGAGATGATAGAAGAGGGGTTGCAATCTACCTATACCATCATGAAAGCCTCATGGGTGCTGTGATAAGAGTGAGTTCATTTTTCAACTCATCCGTCGAATGTATTTTGTATCGAGGTTAGATTCAGAAAACATAGTGCTTCGGTAGGTGTTATTTATAAAGCACCAAACGCCTCCTTTGGCAGAGATTTAAAGTCAGAAAAATTTGCACATATTCCAAATTACAGAAATATTATCGTCACAGGTGATTTCAATATTAATCTGAACACAAATAGCAGCCAAACTAAACATTTAGGGTCCGTCGTGAATTCACCAAGCCTGTCAACAGTTACCCATATCTCCACACACCAAACAGACCAATCTACTTCTCGAATAGATCTTCTGATGGTGGATAAAGACCACGAGGAGGTTTCTTCTGATATTAGGATACTGATGAAAGAACATGGAACACGTACAATAGATTGAAGAAAAGAACGAAAAATACGGCGATCGAATCTAAATTCTAGAAGATTAGGAACCTTTTACATAGCCCCTTGTCATTGTCTCAAGCAGTTTCGTATACCCTTGGAAGCATTATTTGCTTTTTTCCAGGTATCTGGCATGGTGGACAATTAACGCCTATTACTTGAACTATTACATTTAAAAATTCGAAACATAGTCGTGAAATTATTGTCTTCTTATTGAAGTAATCGATCATAGAAATTTACTAGCAAGAGTGAATCATCGGACTAGGTCAGGGTCAGGAATGACGTTCTTCAGGGTTCCATCCTTGTCCCTATCTTATTTAATCTCTATACTACTAATCTTGTCAGTGAACTTAAATACTGTAATTGCCATACATATGCAGATGATTTAAAATTATACATTTCGCGACATATTTTCTTTCTGGATCGATTACTGAGTTGGGTGAGTAGTTCCCAAACCTAATAATACAACGGCCATTGATCTGCCAAATATCTAGGAAAATCTTTCGAATCCTTCAGCAACTGAATAGGAATAAAAATCCCCTCCCTCCCACCTTCACTCGAAATCTCGTGGTATAAAGCCTTATACTTCTGTTTTTCTAAGATGGGCAAGCAGCTGTCTTCTTAGTGCGAATGCAGGGTCAGCACGGAGGTTGGTGCAGCGGCTACAACACATATGAGTGGGCAATATTGCCAAAAGTGCGAGCAGACCCTTTCCTGCGAGTTGTAATCCAATAGACATCTATCGAATTTTTACGAGATAAAATATTTTGAATGCATGAAAAATAATTTTAAAATACTGGACAATGTAATTTTAAATTAAAAATTTTTTAATTAAACTTCATAATTTGTATTAACAAATGACACAAATAATTGTATATTATTACGGGGAAAAAATGGGTTTGTGTTTTAAAAAAATTCTGCGAATTACTTAATGACACAAACAGTTGTTTATATAATTTGTTAAAAAAATTAAAACTATTATTAGTTTAAAATAAACCTTTTCGACAGCATGACGTCACAAAGTAGGGTGTCCAGCAATCTTAAAAACCTTGAAATCCTGGAATTATCCTTAAATTTTTTAAAACCTTGAAAAGCTGGAAATCTATTTGAATTTCCAAGAGAACCTTGAATTTGATATTTTTTTTGCTTTTAAAACAGTTACTTTATTGAAATGCGAAGATAAGAAGTTGGATTCTTGAATGCAGCCAAGAGAAGACAATTCGTTATGGGTAACTTAATCCATTTAGTAATAAAAAATGAAGTTCCTCAGTATCTTTAGACCTTGTTCCATTTGGCAGACAAGAACCTTCCTTCTCAGTCCAGACTTCGTGAAAGAAAGACAGCAATAAGAGTTCCTTACCACAGAATACGTAAACTTCAACGTTTATTTATTGTGAGAGATGCTTGTCTTTGTAAAAAATTACCGTATCACGATAATCACAATATCAATTTAAGTATGATCTTTTTACACATCTATATCAAAACAGTACTTCCACTTTCGAAATAACATATTGGTTTACTCAATATCAATCGTATTATTTTGATACATTGTTTCCTTCACTGTTTGTTATTTTTCAATGCAGCTTGTACGATTCTAAACTATCAGCATTATATCTTATTTTATTTATCTTTTTGCAACTCTTTACTAACTCTATCGTGCATTTTACATTCATCGACCAGTACTTGTGTGACGATTCGTATGCGTCACATACACTGTGTCTTCCCGACCAGTGTCGCGTGCGGTACTGCTGCTCTCGCTTCCTCACCTACCAATACCACCACCTGGCGACGTCCCACAGGCCACACTGCGCACGCGTCTTCGCGCCACGCATCAGGCTGGGACGATATAAAACCGCGACCGTCTCTCGCCCAGTCACTCCTAAGGCAGCCGGCTCGAGCGGTGGAACAATGGGTGCTTCCATATTCACCTCTCGAGTACCAGTAGGCATCGGATGCTCCCGAACACGTCCTACCTCGGTGATCCCTGGAGACGACGCCTACCAGACGTCACTCCGCGGGCAGACGGCTCAAGCGGTGAAGCAATAGGTGCTCCCATATCCACCTCTAGAGTACCAGTAGGCCGTGGCATTGAGTGCCCCCAAACGCGACTCATTTCAGGTACCTTCGGCCAGACAGAACCCCCCCTCTCTGAAGGTCTTCCTAGCTTGAGTGACGGAGCAATGGGCGCTCCCATATCGGTCCCTCGAGTTTCAATGTGTCGCGGCAATGGGTGCTCCCAAAAGCGACTCATTTCTGGCACACCCCAATCCTAAACGAACCTTTCTCGGGGAATCCAACCGTATCGTCGGAGTAATAAGGCGCTCGCATATCCGACTTTGCGGTATCAGCAAGGCACACAATCAGATGCTCCTGAACGTGTCTCTTCGCGGAGGCCCCCGAGAAGCTAGCAGTAGACTACCTAGGCGGATCCGACAAGACGAACGTCCCTCCACCTGTCGCGACTACCGTTTTCGTCCTAACTAGGTTCTCCCCTACCCCACCCGGCCGACCTGAATTTCCCGAGGGTAGGGATACCGCGCCTAGCACCAGATCACCTGTCGGGTCCATTAGACCCGTATCACCGCGCCACAGGGGGTGGGATACATGCACCGACCCGTTTTCGCGCCTAGATTGTTAACTCACGCCCACAAACCTTTTGTTTTTCCTCAGGCACCGTAGAGCGCATCAGCGGAACCACTAAACGCCCGAATTTTCTGCGACGCTCAAACTTAATGTACACGCACACCTGCTTACACACACACCGGCACGCTTATCCACACCCACACATACACTCACATGTATTAGTGTATAAGTTAAGTTAATAAATGTTATATTTATGTTTACGAAATATCCGACGGGGTGACAAGGCAGCAACGTTACACTTGTAATTATATACTTTATTATGTATACTTTTTTCCTTAAAGAGACACCCGGTAAAAAGGCCTGCATTTAAAAGTATTGAAAAACTTCACGCTTCCAATGGTAACGTTACAAATATTGAATACTCCTGCATCCTCTTTTGAATCTCCACAGCAGTAGAGTCATCTAAATTACCGGGTAATTAGACCGTGGAACTTTCTGGAAGTAAATACAAAAATACATATCTTCTCAAATACACGTGTACAAGGACCTCGTACGGCAGTATCGGGATATTTTTCCCAAAGGCCGGAGATGCTACGAACGCCGCCTTAAAATAAAGAATAATATACTACCAAATGCTAGAAATTATCCGAATTCTATCAAATTTGACAAAGAAGTCGATGAATAAATAAGCAGCATGTTGAGGTGGGAATTCATAAGCTATTTAACAAGCCTTTTTGTGAATAATTTATTTATAGTCATAATAAAGTGGCAACTTTAGATTGCACCTAGATATCGTATATCATATATACGACAATTAACAAGAAACTCTTTCCTGTCTTGTGTGTCATCCTTAAACCTTAGACGAAAAGAACATCAAGATAGTGTTAAGACTAAATTATGATAATATCCTTAACGAGATCGTAAATTTCGGTGCCTTTTTCGAATGTCGCCAACCTGATTTTTTAACCTTCGGGGCATATAGAAGTAAATGATATTCATTTGTTTGGTATCGTAGCAATGCTATTTTAAATATAGATTAAATACTAAAAAAAATCATTTCACTAAATTTCTAGCCTGTGAATTTTATACTTTAGACAACCCTCACATTGTGTCTTCAAATTTTGTATCAAGTCATAAACCATTCTAATCGACCATAATAAGTACTTCAGAATACTACAAATTGTGCGTGTAAAAATTCGGAGTAGTCTCCGAAAGCTTTTATGTCCAGATAGGAAAATGTTCTTTCTCGTCCTCTAATTGATAACTACTACATTGTTTATGTAAATCTTTATAAAATGTAAGGAATTTGCCATTATATATATATTCATTCCATATCTTAACTCCTCCACACCTTTTTCTCCTCATTTCTTCTACCAAGTGTGATATTAATATATTAAATAAAAGCGGGATCAGAGTACATTCTTGCCTCACTCCTCTTACCAACCAAAAAATATGTCCTACTTGATCTCCTAACTTTGCCCTGCTTTCGGTCTCTCTAAGAATTTTCGATACTCTGTTTATCGATCCCTCTGTTATCCCCCTTTTCACCATAACTTTTTCTATT
Organism: Belonocnema kinseyi; assembly: GCF_010883055.1. Classification (NCBI taxonomy): domain Eukaryota; kingdom Metazoa; phylum Arthropoda; class Insecta; order Hymenoptera; family Cynipidae; genus Belonocnema; species Belonocnema kinseyi. The sequence goes on along the minus strand of NC_046657.1, from coordinate 178,455,965 downwards.
TTGCCTCGGTCTAATGAGTTAAACGCCGCCTACAGGTCCACGAACATTAATATCACTGCTCCTTTCTCCCTTCTAATCACCTTATTTACTAGATAGTTCTTTAACCTCCTACCCTTTTCCTTTCCTCATTATGGCTACCACTAGTTTTTCGTTCCATAACTCTGGCCACCCCACTCTTCTCAACACTTAAATGCACGATACCCATGCCGATTACTTTAATTCTGTCCCACATATTTTCAGACTTCATTTTGGATCTCATCTATACCAGGTGCCTTTTCATCTTTCATTATCTCTTGTGATGTCCCTTGTAACGTCCTCCTTAGCTGTTTCCCTACCATATTTTCCTCCTCTCCTAACTTTCCTGTCTACGACTCCTAACAATTCCATAAAATATTATTTTCATTCTACCATCTCAATATACTGGTTTCTTTTTTCCCTTCTTACCTCCATATGTACCACCTACCAAACCTCTTCTTCCGGCATAAGCTTCTTCGCCTCTTTACAAAACTTTTTCATTTCTCCTCTTTTTTTATCATACCACTGAGCAAACTCCTTTTTTTCTCCACTTTTTGTCACTTTTTCCATTTTCCCTTCTCCTTCTGTTTATATTCCTCATCCCATCTTCTTCTATCCTCTTCTTAACTAACTCTTTTTTTGCTTGTGTCGTCTAATAATCTTTTTATTTCTTTTATCAGTGTTTATATCTCCTCGTTTACATTTCCTTTCTTTATTTAGAAATTCATGAACTTTCCCTTTATCTAATCTTTACATTCCATTGAACTATCCCCTCTTCATACTCTTTTTCACTTTGTTCCTTTTTATTCTTATTGCTATGACTCTTCTCTCCTTTTAATATCACTATTATGGGAAAGTAATCCGAATCTTTATCATTATCTTTGTCTAATTCTTTGACCTTCTATCTTATCCACTTCTCCTCCTGAACGTGCATATTTGACTTCCTCATCCCCTTCTATATTTCCTTTTACGATAAGCCATCCCATCTCCTCTAAACTCTTTACAAATTAATTTCCCTCCTATTTGAGTATCTTGTCTTTGGATATTCTTCCTCCCCTTTCTCCTGTTCTTGCATTAAAATTTCCACATATAAAGAGTGTCCAAAAAGTTCCGGGACAGCTAAATATAGTAACCAGGTATTTTCCAACAAAATTAAAGTCATTCTGGAAGTAACTTTCAACGACGAATTCCATGGTGACCTTTATCTTGACCTTGAAGATGACCTTCATGGTTATTTCAAGGTCAACTTGTTTTAAAAAATAGAAACCCTCTCATTTGACGTCGGCAATCAAAACAGCAAGAAATTTTACGTTTAAAAATGTACTCAGGTCATAGGTCAGGTGTGACTTTAATAGTCACTCAAAGCTTACGTAAACCTAAACAAGGTTTGGAAACATCAGAGAAGCGCAGCTTCTATAAATATTGCATAAAGACCCTACTTATTTATTTTAGCAATTTGCATTTAGATTTGACCTTAGCCATGTCCTTCAAGGTCATTTTAGGTTGAATTTGTTATTAAAAAAAATAGAAACCCACTTATTTGATCTCAGCAATCGAAGAGGCGCAAATTTCACGTTCCGTGAGATAGGTGGTTACAGTCTATGAAAGAATCAATACGACGATCCGGCAAAAGTCTCGTGCACCCTGATGACACGGCGCGACTCAAGGACGACTGCGTTCTGCATTTTTCCCGCATGTATTTTATCATATTGTTGACACGCAGGGATGCCTTTCAGACTATTAACCGGTTAAAGCTTGGCAACTCCAAGAGCGCCATTATAAGGACGATTAGTTTAACAGTATATTCCGGGTACAATCGTCGCAACACCCGTATACCTCTCTTTCTTGTCATTCCCCTTGGCTATTATGTTTTTGTCAGCTTGTGCCGAAAATTCGATAAAGAACATGGTTCGCTTCTCGAAGTAAAGAAGAACCATGTCTGACCTCGAGTGAGCAACAGAAACAATTGTAGAGAATATAAAGTTCCAGTATATGCGGCACTTCCCATTCTCGACAATTGACTCAATTTCCCTAGGAGCATTTAGAGGAGCGATATTAAGGTGAATGCCGTAGGAGTGACAGAGATGGTAATAAAGTACTCGCATTGTGCCTTTGAATGTAGGTCCTTCCTGCGTGTATTGGACAACTAGATAGTATGTGAGCTAAATGCTCGGGGTGTGCATGGCACGCCCTGCAGCTATCATCGGGAATGTCTTGGCTCAAAATGTGGCGACGGTATGTTAAGGTGAAAATGACACCGTCTTGGCATGCAAAAATGAAACCCTTCTGTACCAGACTTCAATCCGGGCGATTTAAGGAAAGCAAACGTTAGCTCACAAGACATTGACTGATCTTTCACATTTCTGTGGAAGATACCGCGCATCCTCTTATCTAGGAGCTGCTCACGAAAGTTTTTCTCTTGTGCTTTCTTAATCCGGGCTTTCAGGAGTGAGTACTCGAGATGGATTAGATTTGATGCAT
>NC_046657.1:178451143-178453369 GCF_010883055.1 Belonocnema kinseyi | reverse complement strand
TCAGATAGTATACGTATTCTCTCAACAATATGCTGCCTGATGGTCAGCAGCTTTGACTTGTTAAGTGTGTGATAACGGGTCCGGAGTTCGCGCGCGATCTTTTGAACCTTGACGGTAAAATTCCTGCCAGATGTGATGTAGTCAATCACAAATTGAATGCGGGACGCGTACTGTCTTGCCCAGCCTATCTTTATGGCAAGTTGATGCATTCGTCTTTTGGTCTTATGATCAGCCGTTGCTTTTGTTTTACGGTACGCATCGGCCAAAGCTCTCGCTGTATTATACACAGAATAATTGATAGCCGAGAGGTCGGATTCACCGGAAAAATGTCCACGGAGTTCGTCATCCATTTCAGCCAGATCTTTAGTCTTGAGAGAAACCTTGGTGTTGATGTTTCTCCGGGTCGTAAAGCATCGCTCTTCATCTATTGGATGCCTTCCCGCGGATGGTCTTAGTGTCGCCTCTCTTTCTTTGTTGCCGGCTTGTTCTAGCTGTGGTAGAGTAGGTGTTCCGCTTACATAGCCCCTTTTACGGAGTAGTTAAGCATGGTTTCTCAGACGTTGCTGCCCCGTTCACGGGCCACACTCGCATCTTAGCACTCTAGCAAGTCCTGATTCAGTCGCTCCGTCCACCCAAAGGTCGCGAGACCCCGCCGATCCATCGCATTGAATCCATTTTCATGGGTTCCCCCAGCTCTAGATTGGTCGGCATTGTTGGCCGACCCATTGTCGGGAGCCCTGCGCGTTCTGTTGTTTTGAACCGCACTTACTACAACTATGTTTGGTGTTGTCATTGTTATTCCCACGAGAAGCTAGGGAAAGGGGTTCGTCCATCCTTGTAGAGTCCCGCATGCAAGGATAAGGCTGCGTACTCTAAGAGTACCCGCGCGTGCTTACTATTGCCTTGAAGCGTTCATCACGCGTACGCTCACTCACACGTTTTTTGGTTTCTTGAGGGTCGCCTCCCTCGATTTTCAGAGGTCATAATCGGAATCGGACGAGCCCTAACTTTGCGGTGTCGTGGGTGTCTCGAGCTGCGCCAACTACCCTTAGAAAAAAACTACACTATCAAGAGGACCGTCGTGGTCGTACCGCGCAAGGACTAGAAATGGTGGCTGGGAACACTCACGGAAAAGAACGAATGAGTTAGCCATATACCCTCTAGCAACAAGGCCAATTCCTTTTAATCTCCCCTATGCATATTTAATTCTGTCAGCAAAAATAATCCTTAATTAAGGTATTTTCTCCGGGAGCTACAGAAACCGTCGAGCCAAGGTTACTACCAAGTACCGAAATTCCTGTCTTGGCTGCCCCGACCTTGCTGACATCTTGGATCGAGTTCAGGCGGGGTTGGCTGTTGGCTTCCCCTTCCATTCGCACCAATGCAGCGAATTTGGTGGGGAGCGTCGGGTCACTCCAAGTCGAACGTATTTAAGCATCGAATTGGCGGGACCATGCTTTGTTGGATCATGCCTTTAACTTACAAAATTTTCTCGTCGGATGTGTTGATTGGCTGGTTGCAACGGAAAGGTCCAATCAGTTGCCTCCGCTAATGCGCGCCGCCGTACTAGCCTCCGCCTCGTCGACTGGCTCCGTCTTACGAGCTACTGCGTTTGCTATTGGTCGCCTGACTGCTAGTTATAAGATGGCTGCCTCAAGTCTCGGCTAATCAGTGGTTGCTTCCCAGCGCGATGATGCAGGGTCCGTCTGGTGCTGTCACTCGCCGTTCACCGTAGAACACTTCGTATTGCCCGCGCTTGACCGGTGATTTCGGTAGCCCCCTCTCTTCATTGAACATAGCCGCTGGTCGTGATAGTGCCTGATTGGTGCTACATTTGACCAATGTTTACAACCTGTCAGTTTTCTTCTGTTGGCAGTTGCTTTTAAGTTCTTTTCCGTTTCGTGTCCACACTTAGGCTCAAGTTCCGTTACACTTTCGTGCTGCAAAATAATATTAATAAACTGAAATGGATCCAGATTGAGATGTACTGAGAATGTTGCACTTATCGTTGTAGCCACCCAAATATTATTAAAAAATACAAATCTTACATAAAAATACAATGGAAAGTATCCCTTCGTCTGGACCTGCATCTTGGCTAATCGGAAACTTAATACTGCTTATTAACATGAGTCTAATTAAAGTTAATTCCAATAACAAGGTGTAATTTCGGCGAGTCCACAGCCGATTGTTATTATCATTTGTAATAACTTATACGTTAAATTACGT
>NC_046657.1:178449888-178451043 GCF_010883055.1 Belonocnema kinseyi | reverse complement strand
ATCAAGAGATCTGAGCTCGTGCTTCGTCCATGGAACTACTCCAAATGAATAGAGTAGTACCGGGACGGCAAGCATGTTCGTTGCAGATACTTTGTTCCTCGCTGACAGTTCGGAAGACCAGATCTTTCGGATGAGACGTTTGTATCTGCTTTGGAGAGTATCCTTTATAGATATCACATCCTGAATGCGGCTCTGTGGCACGCCCAGGTATGTATAAGTCTCTCCAGCGCAAAGGTGTCGTATGGCGCTTCTATCAACGAGCTCAGGATCTTCAGGGATGCCATTAAGTTTTCCTCGCTCTAAATAAACCTTGGCGCATTTGTCTAACCCAAATTCCATTCCAATTTCCTCAGTATATCGTTCGACAATCCCCAGAGCTAGATGCAGTTGCTCTCTGCTTTTTGCATAGATCTTAAAATGATCCATGTAAAATACATAAGTGACCTTGTACTTTCGATCTGCAGGTTTGCCGCAAAAGTACCCGTCGAAATGGCGCAGTGCTAGAGATAGTGGCAATAATGTAAGGCAAAAGAGGAGTGGGCTCATGGTGTCGCTCTGAAAGACACCTCTCTAAAACGTGACCTTGTTAGTTGTCACACGATTTTTGCCAGATTAGATAGTAAACCTGGTTTTCCAAAGCGGCATCAATCTCTCTATGCACCCAACTATTTGCAGATGAACCTTTAAGATTTCCAAAAGACAGATGATAAGTCTATGGGATATTGAATCGACAGCTTTCCGATAATTAATCCAGGCCATCGATAGGTCACGCTGGTAGAATGCTGCATCTTTGCAGACACATCTATCGATGAGCAGGTTCTCCCGGCATCCGCTGCGCCTTTCTTTGAGCCTCGTTGCTCATACATTTCTTGCCACACAGGTTTAATTCCCCGAACAATCCTATCATTTAGGATAGCTGTGAATATCTTATACATTGTGTTCAAACAAGTGATTGACCTGTAATTCTTCGGGTCAGCTAAGCTGCCTATTTTCGCTAGGAGTATTGTGTGCCCTTCCACCAACCACTCCAGAATCGGCTCTTTCGACTTTACGTATGAGGTGAAAATACGGGCCAAATGCTGATGGGTTGAAGAAAACTTCTTTCACCAGAAGGTTTTGATACAATCTGGTCCCGGTGCGGAATAGTTCTTCATC
>NC_046657.1:178448364-178449788 GCF_010883055.1 Belonocnema kinseyi | reverse complement strand
CCGTGTAAAATCACTTGCAGTAATTTTTCTTTGGAACAATTTTAAATAAATGTACTAGAGTTAGTGAATTTTTGGAGTGAGTGCTCAATATTTAACAGCAATTCATAGTGCTCTATTTTACTTGTGTAACGCCACCCCTGTATTCTGTCTTATTTAAACTAATAGCGTGCAAATTAGAGTAACTTTCCAAATTTGGAGGAATTACCGGAACCAGCGGGGCTCGGATAGGGACAACCCGATCTGGCGCTAGTATAAGCAACAATCACCGAGATTCGAGGGTAGTTCGTGAGTCGGAAGAGCGTGACTCACGGACACGGTAACTCCGGTGATATCAAGTGGATGATTTGGCAGGTAAGTTGACTAGCCACTTTTATAATTAGGTTGCCATCCTGAACCCCTCCCCGCACAGTACCTGAACTTATTATTCAACATTTTCGTAAACCGGGTTATAAATTTCGCACCCAATATAGAGGGCTGTGACATTCTGACATAAAAGACCGGATTGAGAGAGAAGCGGAGAGTCTAATGTGGTTAAAGAGAAAGAGGCGGCAAACAGGAACGGTAGCACATTTTTTATGTTCTGCTTACGCTGTGGGAATTGTTTTTCGTGTCTGCTTGGCTCTTGATTGGATCAAGCGCAAAATTGCACAAACAAATTTTGTTGAGTGGGAAATTTAATAAAACTTCCCCCCCCCCCCCTCCGCATATAGTACTGATAAAATTCCTCGGCAAATAAATCAGGTATTGAATATTTGCATGGGGGACACTGCCCTTAGATGGACCCGAAAAAGAATAAGTTTTTATATTTTATGAAAATTTCTTAGTACTGAAGGAAAGTTTCCCGAAATTCAAGTAATATTCTCTGAAATAAGAGAATTCATGAGTGTGTTACAAAATTTTTATGATAAAATTAGGAACTTTTTTATTATTTTTGAAATTTCCGATTGCATAAAGAAATCTTACGGGTGTTTTTGAAAATTTTCGGAAATTAACAGAACTTGCGATGATTTCCGAAAATTTTCGTTAACGAAAGTGATTTAGATTGTTGTAAAGTTTTCTTTTCTCGTGAATTTAAAGAGGTTTCGGGCATTTTTTAGAACTTTTTAGAACCGAAACCGTACGTACCTAAATTTTACGAGGAAGGTTCCTGTTTTTGTTATTCTTTTATTTTGTTGTTATATTTTCGGCTTCGGAGTTATTCAGGATTTTCAGGTAACTGTCGATAGTTAGAGAAAAATGTCGTGAATCGTGGGAAGATCTTATCACATTTTGTCAATATTTCCGGCATCTTTCCAGTTTTTTTTTTGAGAGCCGACTCAAACTCTAGGAGCTGTTCACGAAAGTTTTTCTCTTGTGCTTTCTTAATCCGGGCTTTCAGGAGTGAGTACTCGAGATAGATTAGATTTGATGCATTTTGCTCACCC
>NC_046657.1:178443622-178448264 GCF_010883055.1 Belonocnema kinseyi | reverse complement strand
TTGATGAAAGTTGCCCTGTAACGTCGTAACCCGATGATCATGGCTATATAAATATATATTTAATTTATTTGAACTCCGATATCCAGGCTGGTTTCAAAGCAAAGTGGGCACACATAAATGGAAATGATATCCGTGAATAGAAATATAATTACTTAAATTTAAAAAAATTAAATACATGCCAATAGAAACGCGAATATTGCAGGACGGACAGAGCTGAGACAGAAAAAACAGAGAGCGATGCGCGAGACACGCACACCATAACGCCAGTCTAACATTCAGTCTACCCGTGACCATGCCAAATGCACATATTCAATTATATGTAGGTAGCCTTCACGATGCGTGTAATAATACCGTAAATTACGATCCCTCATACTTTCCTTGCGTTTTGCCTTTTTCCTATTCCAAATTAAAATTGCTGCAAATTTTATTAGAAAAATAAATTTGAAACAAAAGCAGTATATTCAACAATGCGAATTGTTGAATTAAAAACTGATGTGATTATTGCTGCTCAAAACTAAGAACAACATAAGCCTTCCCTAGCGGACCGAAGGAACCGAAAGGAGCCTCTACGAAGTACCCGTAAAGACCCCATTGGGCCCCCATTCGGTTCCTTTTTAAAAAACTAAAAAAAAACCAGCAAAATCAACATTTAAAATGTTTAAATTCGGATTCTACGTTAAAATCTGCATCAGAAACTCACGGAATAATCGCAGTACTTTTTCTTGCAGCATTAAAAACTTTAAAAAATAAAATACCTGTCATTTACAAGGCTGAAGGCGCCTTCAAGTGCATCTTCTTTTAGTAATAGTTCATAAGCGTTCCGTCGGTAACTTTAAGAATTTTGTTTGGATGTTAGCGCCACGCAGTGGAAACCTCAGACAACAACGCTGCGTCGCAAGTGAGATTTTCCAATACTACATTTTTTATCATTTTTGCCATAAAGGAGCGATTTTGAATTTCTTTCTTCACTTCACAGTCGAAAATTTAGACAAACTTTTTGTAAAATTCGGGTAATCGTATTTCACACAAAACATTTTGCGTACGTTCCAAATATAAAATACTTAACAAAATAAACATAAACCCTCACTAACATCCAAATATTAGTCAAAATGGAACGGCTTAGTGAAAGAGTATCGCTGCTCATGATGAGAGAATGGAGTGTGTTGGCGCGATCTTACAGGGAAGTGAAAAATCTCTTTAACGAAACATCTAGGGGTGGAGTAAATGGAATTGCAACATCAGCCGTTGAATGAACTGCTAAACGGTTTCATGGTAGAGGCACTGTAAGAGATGATCCTAGATCAGGGACAAGAAGGTCAGCAGGAAATAAGGAGAACTCAATGAATGTTTTGTTGTCATTCTCTGAAGATACGCATACTTCTATCTATAGGGCTGCTCAAGAGCAACATTTCAAATAAAGGCAAGTTTAAATAGGCATTATTGTAGATATTAAGCACATTCAAACCCTTATTGGCACGAGAATAGAAATCGCAATATCAACAAAACCTACACATGTTGATTGGAATGCTGATAAGTATGAGATTATGCTACAAAATCAAATAGTTCCAGCAATAACAGACATTGCTGGAGAACACTTTGATGGCACATGGATTTAACAGGAGTCCGTTGCACCTCACTACGGCCGTGACGTTCGCTCTTGTTTGTTGCACAGTGTTTGTTCACAGTGTTTGTGGATCGGTGGATACAACGTAGAGGCACAATTGAATGGCCAGCTATATCACCTGACTTAACACCTCAGGACTATTTTCTTTGGGGTTTTCTAAAAGATCGAGTATATGAAACCAAACCTCCAAATTTAGCAGACTTGTACCAAAGAGTAATTGATAAATGCGCTCTAATTCCTTCCGAAATCATCCAAAATCCTATTAATGGTTTCTACCATCGGTTAGTTCACTATCAACAAGTGGACAACAATTTGAGCATCTGCGATAAAAATCTTGTGCGGTGTGTTGACTATAATTAGACGTGACAGTGAAGGGGAGTCACGACAACCAAGCACCCCAAAACGTGAGAGACAAAGGAGATCCATGAGAATGAAACTGCCAAGACGTGAGAGGTAAGAGGACTCACTAAAATCAGGTACCCCAAGATGTGAGCGGCAAGGGACTAACGTTAATCATGCACCTCAAAATGTGAAAGGCTACGGAACTCACGATAATCAAGCAGCCAAAAATGTGAGAGGTAATGGGACTCACTAAAATCAAGTACCCCAAACCATGAGAGGCAAGGGGATTCATGATAATCAAGCACTTCAAAGCGTGAGAGGCAAGGCGACTCATGATATTTAAGCACCCCAAAATGTGAGAGCCAAGGGAATAACGCTACTTAACCACTCCAAAACATGAGAGGCAAGGGACTAACGCTAATCAAGCACCACAAAACGTGAGAAGTGAGGAGACTCACGATAATCAAGTATCGCAAAACGTGAAAAGCAGGGGATTCATGATAATCAAGCACTTCACCACGTGAGAGGCAAGTAGACTCACGATATTCAAGCACCCCAAAATGTGAGAGAAAAAGGAATAACGCTAATGAAGCACCCCAAAATATGAGAAGCAAGGGGATTCATGATATTAAATTATTCCAAAACATGAGAGGCAAGGAGATTCACGATAATCAAGCACCCCAAAATGTGAGAGGAAAGAGACTAACGCTAATCAAGCACTCCAAAACATGAGAGACAAGGGGATTCATGATAATAAATCACTTTAAAACGTGAGAGGCGAACGGACTCACGATATTCAAGCAGCCTAAAAAGTATAAGGCAAGGGAATAACGCTAATCAACCACCCCAAACCGTTAAGAGGTAAGGGTACTCACGATAATCAAGCACCCCAAAACGTGTGTGGCGAGGGGACTCAAGCTAATCAAGCACCTTTAAACGTGCGAGGCAAGAGGTAACTCTTAAAATAAATCAAAATATTAGCTAAAGTTCTCAAAGGTATTCAGACCTTGTTTAGGTTTAAATAACCTTTGAGTATCATCAAGGTCATACCTGACCTATGACCTGAGTACATTTTTTAACATAAAATTTCCCGCTCTTTGGATTATCGACGTCAAATAAGGAGGTTCATATTTTATACGGTAAACTTTGAAATAAACTTGAAGATCTTCGTCAAGGTCAAGCCAAGATCACCATTGAATTTCTCGTTGAAAGTTACTCTAAGAATGATCTTAATGTTTTTGGAAAATATTTTACCCAGGGAAATATTAATTCGTCCCGGAACTTTTTGTACACACTGCAAGCATCTCTTCTACTATTAATCCTTCTTTTTGTTCTTTCATCTCTTTCTTACCCTGCTGTGTTATACATTCGTTCCTTACTACCATCACCATTTCTGCAACTACTCTGTCTTTTTTATTATTCCTCTTTGCATTTTTGATTGCCATTTTTAACCTCTTGGTAATCGCCAATGAGGTTCACACCTCATTTGTCACTAACTCTTTCCCGTACTCGTCCCAATTCAACCGTGCAGCTTCTATCCGTAGTCTCCCATGCTTAACCCACGTTCCACGTCAAATTCCGAGCTTCCACATAACACTCTTTTCCTTGTCTCCAAACTCTCGGACTGAGCTTTCTATCTTGTATGCTACCTTCCAATCCCTATACCTTTTTATTTGGCCTCTCCTGCTTTTCTAGTCTTTTTCACAACGTTTTCATCCTTTCTTCTAGCTTTTTTCTCTGACTTCTTCCCATTTCCTCATTTCTTTCCTAAGTCCGGCCATTTCAACCCTAATTTCTATATATATTTCTTCTCCCCTTTTTTCTTGCCTTTCTTCATATATCCCCATTACTTCTATCGCCTTTTTGCGTGTCTATTTCAATCGTTCCTTTTCTATCGGATCTTTAGCCTTAGCTCTGTTTTCTTCTGTCATTCAAATTAGCCCGTCTTCTATCGTTCTCTATATTTATCGACGCGTCGACAAGTTGCGTATTCTGTACCCACTTGACTGCGCCCCACTGCCTCTCACTTGCTGAACTATACCTTTCTACCTACCTTGTCATTCTCCCTCTCTACCAGCCATGGAACGAATAACCCGGCACTCTCAAACTGTCACAAACCTCAAACAACGTAGCCTCAACTTCTACAAAAAACTGTCTTTATCGCCAAAAATATTCTTACCGCTGACTCACACTTTCATGCCGGAAACGGAAATATATATTTTTTTATTATGCTAATAAAATATGGAAAAGTATGATAATTTAGAATGATATTTTATATTTCTTCGAGATAAATTTTCTTCGAATATGACTTCTTTCCAATTTGAATACTTAAATTCATCTTGGGTTAATCTTTTTTTTTAATTTGCTTCATCTTAAAAATTTGTACTGAATTCAACCTGCGCTCTTTAAAATTTTTGTCCAATTTAAATAGCTTTCAAGCTAATTAAAGAAAACTTACAATTCCACCTATAAGTACATTTTCCACAAAGAATGTCTTTCCAATTACTCTTTCCTATTTTGCTTTATAAGTTTACTAGAACTATTAATTATTTCAACAATTTTCGTAAACAAAGTAAGAGTTTGACCATTTTTCAAGGAATAGGCACAATTTTTTTACAGAGTCAACTAAGAATGTCTTTGCGATGACTCTTCTACGTTGCTTTGTAAATTTACATT
>NC_046657.1:178435058-178443522 GCF_010883055.1 Belonocnema kinseyi | reverse complement strand
AACAATTTTCATAAACAAATAAGCAGTTTGGTATTTTTTCAAAGAATAGGCTTAATTTATTTACGGAAATAACCAAAGAATGTATTTCCAAAAACCCTTTCCTACGATCCTTTGCAAATTTACAATGATTACTAATTATTTAAACAATTTTCATCAACATATTCAGAGTTTTACTATTTTTCAAGGAGTAAACATCATTTGTTTACCGACTCAACTACAAATGTCTTTCCCATGATCTTTTCTATGCTGCTTTGTAAATTTATGAAAATTATTAATAGCTTAAGGGGCTAGTACACAAATAAAGACCCTGCTTCAACAATTATTTTTTGGTAGTAGACATTATTACATAAAAGTGGGTTTCTCAGCATATTATAGTACATATTTTTAAATGTAAAACAACATTTTTTAATTTTTTTCATGACTTCCCGCGGACATACGTCAGCCCGAAAAAAATCGATGTTCATTCGGCGGCCACGATAACTCCACTTTGGTTTATCTGAAACACAAAATCCAAAAAGATTCTTAAAAAGCAAATGCGTGGGTATCGAATGAACTTCAATTATTGAAAAATATTTTAAAATGAATTACTGGTAGAATTTTTTGTGTTTTTGGACGTTTTTTGCAACGTAAATTGTTTGAAAAAGTTGTTAAATGTTAATGAAAAATTATGATCGAGGGTCATACGATAGTTATACACCTTATCAAAATTTCCTCAAAGTTTGAAAAAAATCGGTTCCGTAGATCGGCCAGAATCGTGGCCGCCAGCTTAAAAAAACACTGTTTTGAGAAAAACGCGTTCAAAATGTAACCCTTTGAAGCACAGCGTATCATATATGATACACAGAATAAATGTAATTATAGGCAGTTTATGGAGACTAGAAAAGTGAAACTCGGTAATCTTGGGTTTTCGGGGACGCTGAAAATGAATCCGACGTCAAAATTGCAAAATTCAAAATGGCGGATCCAATATGGCAGACGAAATATATGAAAATTGATCTGATTTGATACATATTTGCTACTCGGAGGTTTTCTGGGTCGCTAAAAACGAATCGAACCTTAGAATTGAAAAATTCAAAATGGCGGATAAAACATATGAAAATTGATCCCATTTTCTTAATGTTTGCTACTCGGGGGTTTTCAGGGTCGTTGAAAACTGATTCAACCTTAGAATTGTAAAATTAAAAATGGCGTCTGCCATATTGAATCCGCCCTTTTTAATTGTGAAAATTCCTCAAATATAATCCCATTTATGAAATCAGTGACCTCGAAAACCATTGTATACCCAGTTTTAAGAAATTTGACCACAAGGTAAAATGTATGCCTCAAAGGGTTAAGGTAAAAATACGTTCGAAATAAAAAAAGAAAATAGGGAAAACGATCTTACGCTTAATCGTCGATGCCTGCTCCATACAATATTCCCTCTGTGTCCTCGTTTTTACGTGATCTGTCCGTTCTCTTTTGCGTCCGACATTCTTTTGTGGTCTCGTTGCTGCGTCTGTTCGCCAATTCTATCCGACTTTCATCGTTGCTCCTCGCGATAGCGGCTGCTCCCACTCCAATTGTCACGTCCATTGTCTCTATGATTTTTAATAAAGGTTGATAACCCTCGTTGAATGTGCAAAGTGCACAATTTGTCGCCAATTCTATAATTTTTTCCAGAAAAAATGTGTTTGGGAGCCAGGTGCCAAGAGCAGGAGTTGAACGATTCATTATTGTTCCCTGTGTTAGCTCCTAAGCACCGACTCAGCAAATTATCATTTCAAAGATCTTCGTAAATTTTCTTCAAGGCTGGTTGAATTTCCTCATCAAGTGCGAAAGGTTGATGAAAATCTTGAACATTTCCCAAAGCTTCGGACGCTCGGTACTTACACCATGACGTCGCTCCTGGTGGACAGAATGAGTACTGAGGATTTTTATCGGTAGAAATTTTATGGTAAAATGTAGCCCAGATGTCATTTCGCATTCCTTCGATCGAATCTGTATTTCTTCGAATCGCAAGTTCTTGATAGGTCGACAACTCGAGCATTACTTTATTTGTAAAGGCAGCAGTTTTTACTTTCAGCGTGGAGTCCTTTTTCCTCTTAGGTGCAACTATCTTTTTTTTTGACGTAGCTTTTTTTTTCTTCTTCGTTTACAAGTGTTTTTCCTGACTTCTTGAGCTGGGTGAGGTTTTTTTTACCATCTTTGGCGCGTTTATACATTCTTTTTTTTACATGCAGTACGCACTCCACTTTATTCACTTCTAAAACCTCTCCGTATGGCGATGCGTCTTTCAAATTCTTAAACGTTTTTGTGTCACCGATGTAATTCTCATAATACACATTGTGCAGTGCAACGGATCTTTCAAACATCTCTGTAACACCATCAACTTCCATTTTGCCAGCGCTACCAGTATGATTAGCAGTACAGGTTTTTTGATGCTCTTTGTACCAAACATCGTAGTCAACGTCGTCCTCCTTTCCAGCTCGTATTTCGCACACCTTACAAATGCTTGACTTCACTATCACATCCTGTGAAATTTCTTTTCTTTTTGTACGATTAGGTCTGGTAGGATTTTTTTCTTTATTGCTTTTCCGGTATATCAAAAATGACTAAAAAAAACCCGCACTAATACTACCGGATAAGTACTAAAGAATTGTTGAAATTCATTTTTCACGTCACGTTTTTTCGATCTCAAGGCGCCAGATCAAGTTCACGGAGCCCGAAATTACATTAAAAGTTGGTTCATGCACACCGTTCGTTACGAGAGCTTCGGGGGGCCTCGCGGCGTATTTCGTTTTTCAGCCACTTTCAGCACACTTTGAGACAAATGTTGGTTTCTATCCTATTTTTAGATGTATATAGTGACCAAAAGTGAGAAAAAAATTTTGGATTTTTTGAAAAATTATTTGTGTACTGGCCCCTTAAATAATTTTCAAACACCAGTTCAGAGCTTAGCTATTTTCCAACGAATAGGCTCAATTTGTTTACAGAATTAACTAAGAATATCTTGTCGATAACTTTTTTCTATAATTCTTTGCAAATTTCCAAGATATATTAATTTATTTACACAATATCCATAAACAAATTAGGGGTTTGGCTATATTTTAACGAATAGGCTTAACTTTTTTGACGGAAGCAACAAAAAATGTATTTCCAATAATTGTTTCCTACGATACTTTGCAGACTCACAATAATGATTAATTATGTAAACAATTCTCATGAACAAGTTCAGAGCTTGGGTTTTTTTAACGAATAGGCTCAACTTGTTTACAAAATTAACTAAGAATATCTTTCCGATGACTTTTTTCTATGATGCGTTGAAAATTTCGAAGCATTTTAATTATTTACATAATTTTCATGAACGAATAGTTTGGCCACTTTTTAGTGAATAGCCGCAATTTCTTTATTAAATCAACAAAGAATACCTTTTCAATCATCTTTTGCTACGATACTTTGCAAATTGACAATAATTATTGATTATGTAAACCATTTTCATAAAAATATTCCGAGTTTGGCTATTTTGTAAGGAATAGGCACAATTTTTCACAGAGTCAACTAAGACTGTCTTTGCGATTATCACTTTTAACGTTGCTCTATCAATTTGCAAAAATTATTAATTATTTAAACAATTTTCATAAAGAAAATGTAGAGTAGCTGTTTATCCACGAATAGGCTCCATTTTTTACATAATTATCTAAGGATATCTTTCTGGTGATTTTTTTCAATGATACTTTGCAAACTTCTAAGATCCATTAATTATTGAAATAGTTTTTATAAACAAATTCAAAGTTTGGCTATTTTTAGCTCAAATAAAAACCTACGTGCAGCTATAAACTATTTAATAATAAGTAAGACTTTTCTATTTGAACAATAAGAATTGTAATAATGGTAAAAACTTTCTTTTTGATTAATTTAAGTCCCTTTTATTTTTGTTAATTACTTCAAGTACTATAATAATCTCTTCAATTAAATATTGCGCTTTTTCAAAATTTACTGGATTAAAAAAGTCCATCGAACATATAACTGGTAATTTGTTGTATCATTTACTACGTATTTCTATAACAATTTATATGCTCCGTCATGTGCCTTGATCAGTTGAATCAAAGTATCCTCGTCCCACTCTAATTATCTCTCGTCATGCAATTTTAGAGTACCAAGAAGAGCATCCAGATTCCGAAAAAGTCTAGTCTTCTCTGCTCCTTTCTCGATGTCTGTGCAAAAGTTGGTCAAGCTTTCTTTCTTTGCCTTACGTATTGCACTCCTAAATTCATCCCTCGTCGTCGCAAATTAGGAAGACTCTTTACCTTGCAATATTCCACCAGTGTACGTACCTCCACTGGTGGGTTGGTATCGCTATCAGAAGGAAAGTAAGCCGATGCCATGACTAGCCTTCCTATTCCTTAAAGATCCGTGACTATGACCATCAGGTCTCTCAAGCATAGCTGAAGCAGCTAAACTTGCGTCTGGCCACACGCAAGGAAAAAAAACTGCAGCCAATCAGCAACGTTACCAGCTACTTGCTGACGTCTCATCGTCTAAGAAGAAAGACCACGGTTGGTAAGACTACACATTTGATCAAAATAATGAGCTCATAGCCCGACGGAACGACAATTCTGTCGTGACCATTGCATCGATTCACGAAGCAATTGAACCACTGCATCGTGTGAAGCGATGAAGCTGATATGGTGAACGCTTTGAAAACTCATTGTGCTCTCTTCAAATATGAAAAGGGAATGTCACGCACCACCGAAAGATGTATGACACAAAAAAACAGAGCCATTGTATCAATTACAGTTCCTTATTTATGTTGTAGAATATGTATGTATGTACTGTTAAATTAAAACATCAAACGAAATAAAAGTATTGAATGCTAAACGCTAATAAAATCTGCTTTACAATTTTAAGTATCGTTTTCGGCTAATGGTCGATTTATCGATCACATTCCCGTGGCCAAACTGCTCAATTTAAAAATCTGAAAAAATTTAATTATGTTTAATTTAATTAATGAAATCAGTGCTGCGGATCTAGAATGGATAAAAATATAATTATTCTAAACTACTAATTATAAATCAATCATTGTCTTTTCTAACATCGCATGCGCAGTAGCGCAAGATGCACGTGGCCCGCTGGCGGCAGTCTTACGTATCGTGGTATGCGATACAATTGTTTGCTCCCATTGTTCATGTAATTTTAATGATGTCAGAGCTAAAAAATCGTCTCTTTAATGGATGAAATGCTCTAAAAATAGATATATAGTAGATATTTCAAAAATTGTATAAATTTCAATGTTTTCTTAAATTTTCAATAATTTCCGTAATAATGACTATTTTTTATGTTCCTGGACTCATTTTGAAGCTATTTTTCTACAGTAACGCAAAAGATTATTAGCAAAAAACAACTTTGAGTTCTTGTACTGTAATAGGACTTTTTTTAGATTTTTGCTCATAAAGCTCTTGTGATAATGTTGAAAGATAGCTCAAGTTCTCACGCTGCGATAGGATTTTTAAAAATATTTTATCTTACAAGCTTTTGATCTCGCGAACTTTGGATGGACGGAGCGACTGACTCACGATTTGCTAGAGTGCTACGATGCGAGTCTGGCCCCTGAACGGGGTTACATGGCACGGCTGCATGCTCTGTGGTGCGAGAAACATCCGGAGCTATCGCACTTTTCGCAGCAATGTCTGCGAAACCATGCTGAACTACTCCGAAAAAGGGGCTATGTAAGCGGAACGCCTACTCTACCACGCCTAGAACAAGCCGGCAACAGAGGAAGAGAGGCGACACTAAGGCCAACCGAAGGCAGGCATCCAATAGAGGAAGAGCCATGCTTTACGACCCGGAGAAACATCAACACCAAGGTTTCTCTCAAGCCTAAAGATCTGGCTGAAATGGATGACGAGCTTCGTGGACATTTCTCTGGAGAATCTGACCTCTGCGCTATCAATTATTGTGTGTATAATGCAGCGAGAGCTTTGGCCGATGCGAACCGTAAAACAAAACCAACGGTTGATCATAAGATCAAAAGCCGAATGCATCAACTTGCCATAAGGATAGGCTGGGCTCTCTGAGCCATCTCTACTCTTTCAAGACCCTCCAGTTACTGTTGAACACCCACCCAAACCAGAGGAGGTCGAAGAATTTTGTAGAGAAGTCTACGAGGTGCAGCATAGACTGGACGAAAACTCAGAAAATATAAATAGCTTCGAGGAGTTATGTGTTGCCCTCATAACACCTGATTAAGAATGCCCACCCATCACTACCGAGGAGGTGAAAAAAGTATTAAGAGGGATGAAGAACTATTCCGCACCGGGACCAGATTGTATCAAAGCCTTCTACTGGAAGAAGTTTTCTTCAACCCATCAGCATTTGTCCCGTATTTTCACCTCATATTTGAAGTCGGGAGAGCCGGTTCCGGATTGGTTGGTGGAAGGGCGCCCAATACTCCTGCCGAAAATAGGCAACTTAGCGGACCCGAAGAATTACAGGCAAATAACTTGTCTGAAAACACTTTATAACATATTCACAGCTATCCTAAATGATAGCATTGTTCGGGCAATTGAACCTGTGTGACAAGAAATATATGAACAACGAGGCTCAAAGAAAGGCGTAGCCTGATGTCGGGAGAACCTGCTCATCGATAGATGTGCCTACAAAGATGCAGCATTCTACCAGCGTGACCTATCGATGGCCTGGATTGATTATCGGAAAGCTTTCGATTCGACCTCCCATCGACTTATCTGTCTTTTGGAAATCTTAAAGGTTCATCCGCAAATAGTTAGTTGCATAGAGAGATTGATGCCGCTTTGGAAAACCAGATTTACTATCTCATCTGGAAAAAATCGTGTGACAACTAACAAGGTCACCTATCAGAGAGGTGTCTTTCAGGACGACACCATGAGCCCAATCCTCTTTTACTTTACATTATTGCCACTATCTCTAGCACTTCGCCATTCCGACGGGTACTTGTGCGGCAAAACTGGAGATCGAAAGTACAGGGTCACTCATGTATTTTACATGGACGATCTTAAGATCTATGCCAAAAGCAAAGAGCAACTACATCTGGCTCTCGGCATTATCGAACGATATACTAAGGAAATTGGAATGGAATTTGGGTTAGACAAATGCGCCAGGGTTTATTTGAAGCGAGGAACACTTAATGGCATCCCTGAAGATCCTGAGATCGTTGATAGAAGCGCTACACGACATCTTTGCGCTGGAGAGTCTTATACATACCTGGGCGTACCACAGAGCTGCAGTCAGGATGTTACGTCTATAAAGGATACTCTCCGAAGCAGATGCAAACGTCTCATCCGACAGATTTGGTCTTCCGAACTGTCGGCGAGGAACAAAGAATCTGCAACGAACATGCTTGCCGTCCCGGTAGTACTCTATTCAATTGGAACAGTATTAGGGGTGAGCAAAATGCATTAAATCTTATCTATCTCAAGTACTCACTCCTGAAAGCCCGGATTAAGAAAACACAAGAGAAAAACTTTCGTGAACAGCTCCTCGATAAGAAGATGCACGGTATCTTCCGCAGAAATGTGAAGGATCAGTCAATGTCTTGTAAGCTAACGTTTTCTTTCCTAAATTACCCGGATTGAAGTCTGGTACGAAGGGTTTCATTTTTGCATGCCAAGACGGTGTCATTTCCACCTTAACATACCGTCGCACATTTTGAGCCAAGACATTCCTGATGATAGCTGCAGGGCGGGCCATGCGCACCCCGAGCATTTAGCTGACATACTATCTAGTTTTCCAACTCACGCGGGAACGACCTACGTTCAAAGGCACAATGCGGCACTAAGAGTGCTTTATTACCATTTCTGTCACTCTTACGGCATTAACCTTAATATCGCTCCTCTAAATGCTCCTAGGGAAATCGAGTCAATTGTCGAGAATGGGAAGTGCCGCATATACTGGAACTTTATATTCTCGACAATTGTTTCTGTTGCTCACTGGAGGCCTGACATGGTTCTTCTTGACTTCGAGAAGCGAACCATATTCGTTATCGAATTTTCGGCACCAGCTGACAAAAAAATCATACCCAAGGAGAATGAAAAGAAAGAGAGGTATCGAGACCTTATAAGGGAGTTGCAACGATTGTACCCGGAATATTCTGTTAAACTAATCGTCCTTATCATTGACGCTCTTGGAGGTGCCAAGCTTTCATTTGCTAATGGCCTAAAAAGCATCCCTGCGTGTCTACAATATGCTAAAACACTTGCGGGAAAAATGCAGAAGGCGGTAGTCCTTGGGTCGCTCCGTGTTCTTAGGGTGCACGAGGCTTTTGCTGGATCGTCGTATTGATTCCTTTACAGATTGTAACCACCTATCTCACGGTCGTGATACGTGGTTGGAGCTGAAATTTTACGGCGATTTCGCTGGGAGCGGGTGCAATTTTCCAGATTAGCACCCGCTTCCCGCGAAATCCTGCGGTTGTCCTTATGACAAATTTTATATATATATATATTTAAAA
>NC_046657.1:178424651-178434958 GCF_010883055.1 Belonocnema kinseyi | reverse complement strand
AACAGCCATGGACGAAAATAAAAAGAAATTAATAAACGCGTTTTTTAAAGGCGATAAAAATTGTCAATGAGTTTACTTAATGCCACCGACAAGTCAGAAAAATGTTCCATTGGTTATGGATAACTTGGATAAAATGTTAAATGACCTGAGTCTCAATGGTAAGAGTATGGCTAGGCTCGACAAATGGTTGACAGAGCACAATGGGAAAATCGAACAACGAAATTAATGAGTACTATATGCTGAAACTAAAAAGTAAACAAGTGAACAATAAGAAACAATTAGCGGAAAAGTGGAACCAGCTCAGTGTCTTATGAACAATATACAATTATCTACGAGTGTAGCGGAAATATTACAGTAGTGACTGAAATGAAAATTTTCTTTCGTGAACAATACCGCGTGACTGACAGTGATAACGAAATACTCGAATTTGAAAGTGAGTCGATTTTCTCCTTTCACGGACGTTACACTGCTTTTCAAACACTGAAACGACAAATAGTGCTACAGAGTGAAACTATGAACTTTTAATTCTGCAGGCACTACACAATAACGCGATCGTGGAAAGAGCGTGAAAAGAATAACATTTCTTAACAATTAAATTGAGACTTTCTCCCTTTATATTTTATGTAAAAAAAAAATCGACACAATATAAGTGTAGTGATTAATCTCGTGATAAATAAACAAAGATAAAAGGTTTAAAAACAACCACTTACAATGAGCTGAAGCAATCTCCGCTCGTCAAAAACGACAAAAAATCCCGCGGCAGGCGCCAGCAACGACCAGGAGGATCTAAATTCTACGATACGAAACGTCTCTCCCGATAACATGGACTATGTACTAAGAACACCTTCCGAAGTAATAAATTCCAGCTCGGAACAACTATGGGCACTAATCAACCAAAGATTAGAGGAATTAGAAACGAGGAGGCAACAAATCTTGGAAGTAGAGAGGCGTCACCGTGAGATCAAATCAACGAACGAGAGAAGGACCTCCAGCAGAAACGGTCATTACTGAAAAATGGCATTGGCCGATCCCACGAGGTCACAACCACCATGGCAAAAAGCCTTGAAGAGAGGAAGGCACGAACGCAGACAAGACTTGAGAGGCTGGAAACTGTCCAATCCAGGGTGGCAGAACGAATAACTGACGGTATGGGGCCTAGACAGCTCACGCAGGTGGCAGTGGCCAAGCCCCAAATCAAGTACGTCTTACCCTTAAATCAATGACGAGGGCAATCCTATGAGATACCTTCGTCAGCTCCAGCAATATTGGGACGTGGTACGACCACGACCATGCGACGCGGAGTATCTCATAGAAAAATCTCTCTCAAGCCAAAGATCGATACGTAAGCTAGCCCGTCACTACAACGACGAGATTAAATATGCAATCATCGGTCGAGGCATCAATAAATGTGATCAACTCATTGAGCTATTGGAAGAATTCGATAAAATTGATAACTCGAACAATGGCTACACAGAGACACGTGGGTGAAGGGCAGAAATAACGCGGATCGAGAAAATAATATGACAAACTAGAATACATTGAGAACTCCCAACAATTCGTGCACGGCCCTTCACAAGTCCGGGGGGCAGCGGGGCCCACAGGAAGGTATTAGCGTTTCTTGTAGTACCACGCCTCTCACGCACTTGCACATAGGAATCGACGTATTGGATGAATACAAGGCAACCACTGATTTGAACAGGAAGACTCTGACCTTCCCTTATTTAAATGGCCAAACAGCTATTAGAATTCAACAGGAAGAAACAAGCGACCAAGAAAGTGGGGATCACAATCTCAGCGTCATCGAATCTGCAATGGAAGAAAGTCATGTACAAAACGGCGACCAACCGATAGAAAATGAACTGAGTAACGAACTCCCACTAGAAATAACGCCTGATGAAATCCAAGTTAAGGTAGAAGAGAGTCAGGGAATCTCCACACAAAAATAAAAGAAACTCGGCGAGATATTATGGAAACATCGTCAAGTGTTTCGTCGAGAACCAGGACTACTGCAAAATTATCAACACGTATTGCAAATCAGAGAAGTGAAGCCGATCGTGGGACGTAGTTACCCGATTCCCATGGCACACAGAGAAAAGGTAGACGCCGAAGTTCAACGCATGTTAAAACTTGGCATCATACAGCGTTCGAGCAGTCCTTAGATTAACCCTGTATTGCAAGTGATCAAAAAGGACGCAACGATTCGACTATGTCTCGACGCTCGATGTTTAAACGAAATACTAATAGAAGATTAGGAATGCCCAGAGCCTGCTACGAGTTTCGCGAGGTATCTTTTGGGCTAAAAATGAGCACGGCAGGTCTCGTACGTGGACTAGATCACGCCCTTCAAGAACTCGGCGATCAGATCATCTCGTTCGTCGACGACACGCTCATCACTTCCGAGAATCATGAAATACATCTCGAACATCTAGATGAAATCCTTGAAAGACTAGAAACAAATAACTTGACTTTAAATCTAACAAAGTCACGTTTCTTCAAGAAAGAAACAAAATTTTTAGGCTTCGTACTCACAACCGAAGGAGTGAAACCCGATCTCGAAAAAATAAAGAATATTTAAGATTTTCCAACACCAAGAAACATCAAAAAGTTAAGAGGCTTCCTAGGACTCGTAAAATTTCATTCAAGATTTAGCAAGGAACACGCTGCGGAAACAATACCCCTTCTAAGATTAATAAAAAATGGAATTCCTTAGAAGTGGGACAAGGAAGCGCAAGAGAGCTTTGAAAAAATAAAAGCACTTTTGTGCACATCTATCATGTTATATTTTCCAGATCCGAAAAAAGGACATTACTTGGAAACGGACGCAAGTAATTATGCACTAGGAACCGTTCTATACCAGCTAAACGACAAAGATGAAAAAGAAATCATCATTTTAGACAGCCGCACCCTGAAAGGCCCTGAAATAACTTATTTCACGACAGAAAAAGAACTGCTAGCAATTGTATGGGTGTTGCAAAAATTCCGAACATACTTGCATGGTGCTAATATTATTAATCGCACCGATCACCGCGCACTGACATTTCTGAAAACGCGCAAATTCGTGAACGCTCACCTAACACGCTGGATATTAGCTATACAAAATTATAAAATAAAAATCGCACATCTACTTGGAAAAGACAATATAATGGCCGATGTGCTGAGCCGAATACACAACGAAAAACTCTACCGCAAAAATCGAGACACGTTACAAAATATGGAATGACACTTTATATCACTTCGATGGCACAAATTATCGAATTTACGTACCATCACGCACCATTGAAATCATTATATGGGAATGCCATATTTTCTACGGACATCCAGGAGCGGAGAAGAGATACAAGATACTACGAGAGTCATTCTAAACGCCACGCATGGCTAAACTCACGAGACAGACATTGGCTACTTATGACTCATGTCAAAGAAATAAGATCTCAACAACAGCATCGCAAGCGTTACAGGAGCCTGTCTTATCAAAAGAACCTCTCGAGATAATCTCTATTGATTTTTTGGTCCTTTAACGAAATCTAAATATGGCTATGAATATCTACTAGTCATGATCGACACTTTCACGAAATACACTAAGTTGCATCCATCCTATTCGCAAGGCTACCAGTGAAATGGCGATACAAAAATTAGACGAATTTGTGAAAGAAATAGGTGCACCAAAAAATTTCTTTCGGATCGAGGTACTCAATTCATTAGTCACAAATGGCGCCAGGCTCTCAAGCAACGGGAAATGAAAATGATACTAACATCAATAAGACATCAACAGGCTAATATGGTCGAAAAAGTTAATAGAGAACTCGCTAGGCTTTTTCGAACCCTCCTTCAGCCACATCAACATAGTGGATGGTACCAACAACTGAAAAACATTGAAACCGTAATCAACGAGTCACATCATGATACAACTGAAATCACGCCATGTGAAACAATGTGGAGACTCAAGTCTAAGAGACGGTGGATCGAACTCCTGCCTGACATCCCACTACCACCCCAAAGTAATCGAGGAGAGCAACTGATATACTTCGAGAACGAATTAAGACAAAAAGGGAGCGGTTATTAAGCAGGAATAATGCGAAGAAAAATGGAATCACCTTCAAAGTCGGCGAATGGGTATTGGCCAAAGCCCGCAATGTGTCGAATTCTACGACGGGGGCCATGGCAAAGTTTCTCTTGCTTTACGAAGGGCCATAACAAGTCAAGAAACAAGGCGCCACAAACGTCTATATTTTGAGCGGACGGACAATGATAGAGAGAGAGGGCAATATCACGCCAACGACTTGAGGAAATATCTGCGCAGGAAAATGGAAAGTGGGGAGAAGGAAATGAAATCACTTGGGTCCTAGGGCCTCCGGAAAATTTCGGGCTGGTCGGTATAGACAAATCAGTCAACGATGCCGAACGCGAGTACTAGCTTCGAGTGCCTCGAATTCCACCCCTGCGTGGAGATTCAATATAATTTGGACGACTAGGAAGAGAATTCTTTCAAGAGAATTACGCATAATTATGTGGTACTAACACCCAACCCTAGAAGGAGAGCGACCAACAGAAAAATCCGCTCTTGCCTCCGAACACAACGGTATCTACAGTAGTGGCTACGCACTTTCGGAAGAGAAAGAAGATACACGAAAGAGTTGGAACTAACAACGGCGGAAACTCAACACCACCAGCTCCCGAAATTATCACGATCGAGGATGATGGACCTGATGAAACGGAAGCGCCAACGCCAGTAGTAATCACCACAAAAGAAGTCGCCACAACCCTCGACTTCAACACAGGAAACGATTGGCGGACGTAAAGAACTCAGTATCCTTACACAAGCAGAGTCCTACTGAGGAAAAGTGGATGGATGTCACAGAGACCAAAAGCAAGGGCGGTAAATTAAAAGCATTTTACTCAGTAAGAAAGAGCCGACATGATACTCTCTTGGAGGAAATTCTAAATCATAAATATGTAAGACCAGCAATCGACCGTGTCCCATCAGCAGAGGAAACGAAGCAGAAGGCCCTATAAAAATCAACTGCCCTAACCCAGGACTCGAGCTTCGGCAAGACTGCATAGAGATGATAAAGCGCGAGGAGCAGAAAACAAGGAGGGCAGAGGCACAGCGGAAACCGTGGGACAACACAGACCTTAATACGGGAGAAACACTGGACTACTTCGACAAATATCGAGCTTGGACACCAGCACAGAAATGGCCAATCTCAGCAACATGGCGATTCGAAGAGAACAACCTGAGAAACCCGCACATAAATAATAGGGAAGAGTACGGGCTCACAAATTGGACGTGGACAGCGTACTACACAAAATCGAAAGTCACGCTTGACTTTCGATTTTTTTGACACATCAGCGTTCTGTCTCGGATGGGGGGGGGGGGGCAGTTGTAACCTGGGAGTTACAGAACTCCCTAAAATAGGCTCCAAGGGACTCCCACAAAACCGAGAATTGCGTAACCCAGAGAGGGAGAGTCGGGCCAGGATATAAAAAGCGCTGCAGGACTCGAACACAGCCTTCTTGATCTTGCAGCTGAAAAGCGAAGATCGGAAGATGTGAACCTAAAGGGAGATCTGGAGGACGACTTTCCTCCTTATCCTGCCTTCCAACTATCTCCTCTTTTTTTTTAAAGAAGTGCCTTAGAAAATTTCTCGAAGTATTTTTCTTATTGAAATATTTGAAGTAAAAAAATTGTAAACTTGTCGGCCTAAAGCCTGACCATTTCCATTAACTAGTTTAAAGCTAGCACTTGTTCGTTTCTTCTTAAATGTCCGAGCAACGTCAAGGACTCCTTGGCTCTTGATCCACGTTATTCGAGGAAAAACGCTTTCACTACCTGGTAATCACCCTTGATATTCGGGAGCAACATGGAGACTGTTTTCTCTCTGTCTGGTCGGTGGGTATCAAGCTGTGAATGTTAGAGAAGCTCAGAACTAGTAATAAAAATTAAAAGGGACTCGAGTTCCCAAAATTCCAGAATCTTTTATAGCCTTGAGGATAATCCTCCCGTTTCTCTCTCTGTCTCTCTCTCTCTCTAACATTCAAAGCACCTGCCGAGTAAATAATCGGCGACAAGTGTCAAAGCGTATGCGACGCCCGCACCCCCTGCGTTAGGGATCCTTTATACTACCTGAGTAAGAAGTCATTAGCCTAAATACAGGAATTACCTAATATCGAATAAACAGAAAAATTATGAACTATCATTGCCTCTATTGAGAAGAAGCCACAAGAGCTGAAGATACTGATTATAGACTTTGTCGAGTTTGAATTTAAAGATCGTGTGGTTTATATTTCTTGCTTATTGAATAGTACATGTTTAAGTGAAAGTGTGAATCAGAATTGATATTTTTTTAGTCTGTCTTGCGACGTGTAATCTTAAGTACTTAGAAAAGAGTATACAATTCAAATAATCAATATCATTAAATCAATTAGAGAAATATTTAGAGCAGAGTCTCATATGAAATCCTAAAGAAATCTTTTCTTTATATTTTTAAAGAAATTATCATTAGACTAGGGTTTAGCATTTCAAAATGTATGAATAGTTTAGCACAGGTCTTATTGACTAAAGAATAACTGTGTATGTCAGAAAAACCTTAGTTTTTCTCCATGCAAATTACCCTTCCTTTTTATTTTTCAGTTAAACAGATTAGAAGTTTAGCACAAGTTAACTTGGTATAAATGTTGCGGGCTACAATAAAGGTGTGTGTGTGTGTGTGTGGATATTGACTGCTTTCAACCCTCGGAGCATACACCTATTTTTTCAATCATGGAGCATACCGTTGGTCTGTAAGATCCTGTGCACTTTTCCGCGGTATACCATTGTCAGACCACTCATCCGATCAACAAGTAATAAATTCTCAGATATTATTCAAACATTGTAGCATAAATCCCCGTAGTTTAAATGCCTCGTTAGAAATATTAAAACTTTGATAAAAATTCTTTAAACAATTTTTTTTTTAACAAAAAATAAAATTATGGGAAAAAAAGAGAAAATTAAATTTTTTATATTTTTCGCTAAGAATTTAGAAGTGTATTCTCGAATAGTAGCGCAATAAGGAATAAATACTACTGTAGTTTTTCTTACAAAAAAAGAAATTTATTTTACAGGTTGATGGAGACAGTTTTTTAGGTGTGAAAAAGCATTACTTTCTATAAGAAACGTGGTAAAAAGCTAATGTTTGAAAAAATATACTTGAAAAATTTTAAATCTTGCTTGAAATGTAGTTGAAATTTTATTTTAAGGAACAAATAATATCAAAATGTTATAATTCTTCAGTGCCAGCACAGTCATTACAAATATTAGCTGGATGCTCATCATATACTGGACACCAGCAGCATCGAAACAAGCGTTTTTTTCCCTATCTTCTTATAAGGACACAGTGCACACCTTGCACAAGCGTGTGCTCCGAGGGTTGAAATGAATACTTTTACAATCTTTGAAAGTATCCTCGATCTTGGGATTCGAAAAGCCTCAAATGAAAAAAAAAATCTTAAACTCTTTTTATTCCTTGAAATCCATTCATACTTTTGAGGTTGGGATAAGAATTGAAAGGTATTGATAGAAATTTCGTGTGGCTTATATCATAACCAAAAAGTACTAATCTAAAATCATATGAAAATTATGATAATCTTTTTGATTTTACAGTAAATATATGTGGATTATTCAAGAGATTATTGCACCGGGTAAATTGGAAAAATTGTTTAATTTACAGGATCAAAAATTATTAGATTCTGCATGGTAGGCGCAAACAGAAGATGATTTGAATACTCCATTTCCAGTTAATTTGAAAAACATTTTAACAATAACTCGTTCGGCAGTGGAAAATGTTCGCGACAAAATTAAAGCACCTGATGAGTATTACGAGCTTTATGGGAGCTTCCATAAGGGATGTCACAGTTTTTGGCGAATTTTCGACCCCCCCCCCCCCTGTCAAATTTTGACAATGGGAGTCTGCGAAATTGTTACAGACTGTCAAAATTCGACTACAAAATGTGATCAAAAATCACATTACTTATTTTAAAATTAACCAAAATGAAAGAAATTCAGAATAAAAAATTCAAAGATTTTTAAGTTTTCGTCAAAGTTGTGTTACTGCGTAACACTCTGAATCAATCTTTCAATTATTTTTTATTTTCGCATATTATAATTTTCTAATTTCTAAAAATGAAGCTTTATACTTTCACTTTCTCATTTTATTTTTATTGTGACAAGCTGCAAGATATTTGTCTACCCCACAGTTAAATTCCTTTAGGCTATTTTTGTTTACGATAAGAACCTGCTTTTCTCGTACTTTCGAAAATTATCCCTTTACAGCCTCGAGAATCTGTCTTCGAAATCCATCGTTTCAAACTGTAATAGGTTATACTTAACCTTTAAATAGCTTTATTACGGTCACATTGCTCATCTGGCTTCTTTGAATCGTGAGAAGGTTCACAAGGGTCACCTTAGGTCCTCTACCTAGCCCCTCCAATTCAGACCCATGCAATGGGCCTGTCCTGTCAACCCCTCCCACGCCAAATTCTTACTTCTTCTGAATTTTTCGAATAACCCAACTCTCTCAACTCCCTTCACCCTCGAAGCACTCATTTTTCCCTCGGATAAAAACCAGCATTCGGTAGAGCAACCACGGTAATAAGCGTTGAATAGAGAAAAATTCATATTTCAAGATTTCAGCGTAAAAGTGAAGGTTATTCTATTATTTTCAATGCGCGATTTTTCCATCTGTCTAAAATGTCATTGTAAGAATAGGATATCTCAGAAACTTATTTATTTCTATTTCCATAGCGGCCACCGCATATGTTGCTATTCCCCAAAAGAGAACGTATTTTCAATATATTTAATTCCTTGTAATTGTACCGACAGATACACCTCACAGAGATGTCTTCTATTCCCTAAAAGTGTTCGTATTTTGAGATTATTTAATTTCTTCTAATAAGTTCACAAAATATGTGCAAGAAATTGTTTAAGTCCTTCATGTGGAATATAAGTTTTCAAAATTTAATGTTAATCAATTCAAGTCCACCTCTCTAGAGTTAAATTACACAAAATTTTTAGGAATCAAAGAACTAGACGGAGCTAAGATTCTTCGGTGTGATGAAAAGCTCAAATCTAAAAAAAACCTCTAAACTGATAAAAAAGCCTAAAACTAAATGGAAGCACAATACAAATTCTCGATCTGAAAGACGAAAGAAAGCTTTGAATCTTGAACATCTAGATCAAAGCCTCATTACAAACCATTTCCGAATTCTGAATCAAGTTAAATCATTGATTAAAAAAAATGGATATCTTGAAAAACCTCTTTCAACTTAAAATGAAGAAAGCATTGATGAAGGTAAGAATGCAAAGCCACCTACAACTGTAAACTATTTTTTTTAACGCTTGATCGAAGCAGCTAATGTTAATATGAAACAACATAAGGCTGATCGCAGATATGACGAAACATTGAAGTTGTTTACATCTTTATTTCGCTTCTATGATTTAAAAGCTTAATAAACGGATAGATGCTTTCTTCTGATAGTGTGGTTTCGCGAAGATAGTACAAGAATTACTAGTCGAATTCAGTATATTCCGCGATTCAATGATGTAATTGGTTTTATTTTACCGTTACATTAAAATGACCTTTGAGTCTGCAGAATCGAATAAGGGCACATAAACTTATTACGTCGGGAGTGGGAATGCATCTGGAGGATTTCAAAAACATTTTGAAGATAAATTTTTTAATACTATATCTAGATGCAGAATTCCAATATACATCTTTTTCCCCACGCAAAAAGTTTTAACTTTTTTAGTTTTCTAATTGAAGTAAGAAACTGGCTTTTTTGGAAAAATCAATTTTGATTCGTTTTTCACTTTAACTCGTGCTCATTCAGTCAGTTTTGAGAACTTTTCAATGAAATTTGCAGGGAATGTTGTTCGAAATATCCTTCGACTGATAGAGCAAAAGGAATAAAAAAATTTACTTAAAAAGTGTTGTTAATTTTATTCTGATGCGTGGCGCTTATCGAACTTCTCTAACTTCCAGTGTTTCGTTTATCGAGCGAATTTTGAGCAACAAAAAACATGCAGGAGAAAATTGTTAACAGCAATAAAAATAATTTTTCTGTAAAATTGTAGCTGAATCGAATTAATATTCAAGAAATTATTAAATTGCGATAAGAGGATCCTCGATAAGAGGATGCACGGTATCTTTTACAGAAATGTGAAGGATCAATCAATGTCTTGTGAGCTAACGTTTGCTTTCCTTAAATCGTCCGGATTGAAGTCTGGTACGGAGGGTTTCATCTTTGCATGCCAAGACGGTGTCATTTCCACC
>NC_046657.1:178421041-178424551 GCF_010883055.1 Belonocnema kinseyi | reverse complement strand
CAAGTTTCCATTCCCGGAGAAAGAAAAACCGTCATTTTTTCGAAATTCGATTATTCACACGTGCCACCGGCCACTTCAAAATCCTATTTAATTAACATGGGGAAATTTGAATTTTCGAATAAGTTAACTCATGTTCCAGGGTTTCATCGAAACGTGCCAAGATTTTTGGGGATTTAAGAGGAGTATCTACGAAATCCACCCTCCCCGCAACGCACCAAAAATGACCCAAAAATTGAGACACTACATTTTTACGTATTATTGTTACTTTTTAGAAGTTTGTTTCCGTGGTCTTTTTCATACAAATAATAACTAATGGACAATTTGAATATTTACCATGACTTTTTAAATAATTTTCAATTGCTTAAACAAGTGTAAATTTCTTAAAAACAGATTTATTCCAAAAATGTAAAAAAATAATCGCATTTTCTAATTGAAATGTAATTGTTTGCCATTGTTTGGAGCGGTAAATTTTTCTAAAAACATTATGTAATTATGTGAATAATTATTTATTGTCTATTTTCAAAATTTCTAAAAATTGAGCCAAAGATATCAACTTTATTTTTAAATTAGTATCCTATGCTATGTTTTGTTAAATTATTACATCATTTTAATACATTTCTTTTCATGCTTAATAATTTTTATTTGTTTAAACAATCCTTGTTAGCTCAAGCAGTTTTTTTTATAATTAAAAAATGAAATAAAATAGAACACATACAATTATGTTAATAACTGCACAGTGTATGGAAATAATAAATTTTCTCTTTAATTGTTTAAACAAATACAATTCAGTAAAATAATTATTTTTTCCATAAATACTTTTAAAATCGTAATTTTATGTCTTCTATTTTATTTTTTTAGTTATCGAAAAACAGATGCTTGAACAAATAAAAATTGTTGAAAAAATAGAAATTTGATTAACATTAGAAGAAATGTATCAAAATTATGTAATTATTCAACAAGTAGCATAGGATACCAATTTGAAAAAAGTGAACATCTCTGGCTGAATTTTTAGAAATTTTGAAAATAAACAATAATTAATCGTTCATATAGTTACATACTGTTTTTTAGAAAAAATGACTACTCCAAACAATGAAAAATATTTCCTTTCAATCAAAAAATACAATAATTTTTTATATTTTTGGGGAATAAATAATTGTTTAAATAATTTACATTTGTTTAAACAGTTGAAACTTGTTTAAAAACGTATGGTAAATATTCAAATTGTCCATTAATAAATATTTGTATGAAAAAGACGACGGAATTTGATAAAAAGTAATAATTATACATAAAAATGTAATTTGTTTATTTTTGGGTCATATTTGGGCGCTGCGGAGAGGACGGGTGTAAGTGGGTTGGAAATGAAAGTTATTAGTATGGTTTTAGTTCGTAGACACTCCCCTTAAATCCCTAAAAACCGTGGCACGTTACGATGAAACCCTGAAACTTGAGTTCAATTTTTAGAAAATTCAAAATTTCTCCATGTTAATTAAATGGGATGTTGAAGTGCGCGTTGGCACGTGTTAATATTCGAATTTCGAAAAAAATACAGATTTTCTTTCTCCGGAAATGGAAAATTTTTGGGGAGTGTCTTGTATTTTTGGACCACCCTAATATATGTACCTAAACCTATCGCCTAGATGTCGGGAGTCATAACGACGGGACTCAGAAATTTGATCGTGAACTTTGAAAATTTCTTATATTTACAATTTTTTAAAGATGAAAATTAGAATTTTTTTCTTAAAAAACAAAACAGACAAAAAGGTTATTTTCTGGACGGTTGTATTTATAGCTTAAATATCCTGAATATCCTGAAGTACCTTGAAATATCCTGGAGCATCTTCAGATATTTTAAAGTACGTGAAATATTATGGAGTATCTTGAAATATCCTGAAGTATTTGAAGTACGTGAAACATCCTGTAGTATATAAAGTATGTGAATTATCCTTGAGTACACGTAAATAATCTGAATGATCTTGAAATATCTTGAAGCAAGTGAAATATCCTAAGGTATCTTGAAGTATGTAAATTATCCTGAATATCCTGAAGTACCTTGAAATATCCTGGAGCATCTTCAGATATTTTAAAGTACGTGAAATATCCTGAAGTACCTTGAAATATCATGGAGTATCTTGAAATATCCTGAAGTATTTGAAGTACGTGAAACATCCTGTAGTATATAAAGTATGTGAATTATCCTTGAGTACACGTAAATAATCTGAATGATCTTGAAATATCTTGAAGCAAGTGAAATATCCTAAGGTATCTTGAAGTATGTAAATTATCCTGAAGTACACTGAAATATTGTAAAGTATCCTGAAGAATTTGAAATATCTTGAAGTATCTGAAATATCCTGAATTATCTTGAAGTGAGAAGTAGGTGTACAGTTTTTAGTTGAATTGTCAACCCCTCGTTTTAGATTTATTTTTTTCATTTATATACAGCAATATAAATCTGAACCCTTGAGCCTGAGGAATCCTAAAGTTATGCTACGCGATGTCCCTCCACGGTAAAACTGAGTAAATGAGGTTGAATATTTATCCATATTATACTGTACTAAAAGGGTGTTAAATGCCTAAATAGGTTTAACGGTAAAAACTAATGCGTGATCAAGAACATTAAAACAAATTTTAATATTATTTTGAACTTGTTTTATCTTAAGCGAAAAATTGATTTTGAATATGGCGTAATGTGATTTAAAAAATAAATTTTTCATCAGAATTATAGTTCTCTATCCACAAAATATTTGTAATTTCACTATTGACAGTGAGT
Source organism: Belonocnema kinseyi (assembly GCF_010883055.1). Lineage (NCBI taxonomy): Eukaryota > Metazoa > Arthropoda > Insecta > Hymenoptera > Cynipidae > Belonocnema > Belonocnema kinseyi. The sequence goes on along the minus strand of NC_046657.1, from coordinate 178,421,781 downwards.
TTGAATTCAAATGTTCAACTGCAATAAATTAACCTTTAATCAAATCACCTATTTGTAAATTATTGACTTTCGAGTAAGATTTTGATGGTAACTTTTAAGGCTAAACATAATTTGAAATTTTTTAGCTCCAAAATTGAAATTAGGTTATCCATAAATTTGATTTGCACTACGAAGTTGTAATTTTAACTGCTATAACAATGCAAAAAAGGACATGGCGTAATGTAATTCAAAGTTTAAACTAACGTAAATAATTGAGTTATTAATTACAAGAGCATAACGAGTACATTTCGGAAGAAAATTTAATTAGAATCGAAGTTTAATACCTACCGAACCTAAAAATCATAATGTGGCTCCAAGTTTTCGAAAATCAATCATAGAGTAGTAGAACTCTAGAGTTACGGAATATATTAAGATTAAATGATTAAGATTTGATACTAACTCACCAAGGATTGCTTCATGGTCAAATTCTTGATGATGATCACCATTAATATAATGATTTCCACTGCGAGGGCTAAAAGCTCCATCCTCAGTTCTTTCATTTCCGTAACCTTCTTTGTGCTGATGAGTGTGTATGTGCGCGGAAGCTGCATTACAGAATCTCAACGAAATAGGAGGAAAATGTAAGCACCAGGCCAAAATAATCCATTCGTATCGACGCATCGTTAGATCAGTTTTCAATCAATTGTTATTAATGTAGAAACTCCAACATTGAAAGCTAACCTCAAAATTGTACAAATCCA
>NC_046657.1:178408512-178420941 GCF_010883055.1 Belonocnema kinseyi | reverse complement strand
CAAACGAGCCCGCAGGTTTTTAAGATAAGATAATAGATGCTTGAGGTTATATCCAGATGATTTGTTGATAATGTAATTAAAAAACTTAATAAATTGAAAAAACCAATAGAAAAACAAATAAAAATACATAAATAATTACCGGAATAATTATTTATATATTTCAGCTTGTTTTTCTATTGCTTTTTTGATGAAAACATGTTCTAACTAAAAACGAAAAATGATAGAAGTATGTTTGAAAGCAGTTTTCATTTAAATGTTTTAATCATTTTCGACATCAATTTTCTTATCGGCAGGTACCTTTCTCAAAATATTACTCTGTTTTTATGGTAATAATACAGAAGGTACCGCTCCCTCTTTTAGTGTTCAGTTGTGTACTGCAACGATAATCACCAGGTCGAAAATGATGACAACAAATTAGATATCAGCTCTCAAACAGTTCTTAATAGGTTAGGTTTCACATGAGCTGATGTTCGGAAAACAACGAAGGAGTAAGAGAGATAGATCAAATTTTTGCCCCTGAGCAACGTGTAGCGGGGGAAAGTACTACAGAGCCATCTAACGAGCCCGCAAAACAGGATCATATGTGTCTTCACGGTTGCCAAATTAGTGACCACAGCCTGGTCCGACTACTGAGAAAAGTAGTCGCTTACAAGTTCCACTTCGCGGGTGAACTAATCCGCCGGGCGGTGCGTCAATCGTCCTGCTCGAGGAAAGCATTGGTCTCATGGGTAACTCAAGACCCACAATTCTTTGATGGGTATTTGATATTTTAAAAACATAAGTCGTTGAAGTGTAAAAGGATTATTGAAAAAAGATTATTTTAACCCTGCTGAAAAGGAACATAGGAACCTATCAGAATTTTTTTGGCCCTCAAGGAGTACCTAGAGACATACGTACCATTAGGTACCGTGAGATAGCATTAGTTAGGTACAATTAGTTAGGCACTATTATGTGGCTTATTAGGGAGTGTCCTATATAGACACCTATATAGGAATCTATGTGCTTTCCTATAGTTTGCACCTATAGGTGAAACATATAGCATCCTATGTAGAATCCTATATAGAACCTTATGTGAGTTCCTATATAGGATCCCATATAGGAACCTATATAGAAATTTTCAGTAGGGAAAAGTGCTTACACATGTTTATTATTGACAATAGCTATTGAACAGGTGTAAATAAGTATGTGTTTCTTAATGAAATGTTTAATAAGTATTACATATCAAGAATGAATTTTTTAATAACAAATAATAATTGACTTTCTAACAAATTGGAAGTCGGAACCGTATTGAAAAAATAAAAATCCTAAGAAAAAAATAATTATAATAAAAAGTGTAACAAAATAAAATTATGATATAAAAATATCCTAGAAAGTTGAATTGCGAAATTAACAAATGTAATAGTATCTTATCATTTTTTTAGTACTATAAATTAGGTATTACACAATTTTGAATGTTATTAATTCAATTTTTAAGAACGAGAAATTTTTGTTGCTAAATAGAAAAAGCCAATGAAAACTGTTGTATGCACTCACTTCTTTAATTTAAACACATGTTTATTGCATAATTTATTGTTTTCAAGGAATAAAATACATTTTTTCAACAAAATATACGTACAAAAAGAGGAAGGGGGGATTGAATGAATTAAACGAATAAGCAGATATTAGCAAAATCAAAGAAATTCAGTATATTTTTGTAAAATGTACAATTAAATAACATACAATATAATTACTTTCATACTTGAAAAATTTTAATATCATGTATATATTAATGCAAATAGTAAATAGATTAAACTTTTAAGGCATACAGATATTCATTATTACTTTACAAAACTTACAAGCTAATTGAATCAGTCAAGGACAAATTTATAAAAAAATATATGTTTACATACAGACAAACATTAATCTTTTTCTTTTGCAGTGTTATGCGTTTAAAATATTTATATTCATAAAAAAACGTGCAAAATTTCAATAAAAATGTTTGCTTTTTGAGAACAACAAATTTTAAATACTTTGGAACTTTTACTATATATCATTTTGTACAGAATGTTTTTCAGAAATTAACAGAGGTGGCTCAGTGGCATAATAATAGTAGTAATAATATTAATAATAATATATATATAATATATGGTAGCTCTAAGAAAGCATCCAGAGATGACTGTCACCTCCAACGCTCGCGGCCACTGTTTTAGTATAACAGCTGTAAAAGACGAAATACAAACTACATCATGCTCCTGGTTTTGCACCTACAACATCATTGCAAACATTTCAAAGATGGTATTAAATTAACTTATAATATCCTCATCCCATCAATCACTTGACTTAGTCCCTGGATACGATTACAAACCGGGTTCACTTTAGAACAACTTACAAAAAAAAATAATATTTTCTAGGCAAATTTATCTAGCAATTTACGAAAATTGATTTTTTATGCAGACTTTAAGGTTTTACACTTGAAATCGCAGAATCTTTCGGGGACAAAATACGTTCTTTTTTTGAGTAAATTAGGCGATATGTATTTTTTCAATTTGCCCCAAAAAATGTCGAAGAAATTTTATTTGAATTGTGTGCTTTGTTTACCAAAATCTCCATTCTTTTTAATCTTCAAAAACTTTAAACCTAATTGAGATATTTGTCGATTTCTTTTTCATTTGGACAGCGTTTATTGTCTGATTTTGGAAACCACTAAAAAATATTTAAGAACTTTCAAATTAATAAAATAGCGGTGTTTTTTTCTGAAAATATGAAAAATTTCTTTAAAAACCCACAATTATATATTTTTTGCCAATCTCGTTTACAATTTTTAGTTTCACAATAAAGATGTCTTCTCAGTTTTATGAGGGCTACATAACTTTTGTCGTGGGGAGAATTTTTTTTCTTCATACAATCAGATTTTATATTTTTGCTTGTAAAAAAGAGAGATATGAAAACATTTGAGATGAAACTTTACACGTCTAAACAAAATAATTCAGCAATTGAATTTTTAATATTAATAATGAGCAAAAACTTGGTTTAAATATTAGGAAGAATAAAAAGGTGGAATTTTCCAAAAAATCTGATATTTTTTTTATGAAATTTTAAGAAAATGAAAAAAAATATTTTGTAGAAAAGTTCACCTTTTTATTCTTTTTAATATTTTTGAAAAGTTTTTGCTAATATAAGAAAACTATCTGATCAGCTTTATGTAGGCTAAACCATTTTTTTAGGTCAAAATAATTCTTTTTTTCCTACAAATTTTATTTTTAAATTTTCCTCGCATACGATGGTAAGGTATCGCAAAAGAGCAAGGGTCATTTTGATAGAACGTTTTTAGACGTGCATTGTGAAACTAAAAATGTAAAACGAAATTGGCAAAAATATATATAATTGTGGGCTTTTTTAAGCAACTTTTCTTATTGTTAGAAAAACCGACATTTTTATTAATTTTGAAGTTTTTTTCATATTTTTCGGTCGGTTTCAAAATAAGACAATGAAACTCTTGCAAATCAAAAAAGAAAACAATAAATATCTCAATAGGAAAAAGTTAGCGCGGATTACAAAAAATTGAGTTTTTAAAAAACAAAGCACAAAACATACCTACTTTTCTACTTTATAATTTTTATATAATTTTTCTCAAAGTTCTATAAAATATTGCTTATAATAATAAACTTTGACATTACTTATGTATGAAGACAAAACATTGACATTTCTTGTTTCGTTAACAAATGTGTGATATAGTTTTTTTTAAATTCTTAGTATGAATTCTATTTAAATAATTCTTCAATAATAAGTGAAGTATGAAACTTCTAAAAGACATTAATACCGAGGACATATTCTTGCCATCGGGATCCTTTACTTCTCGTGTCCTGACAATTTGTTCGGGTAAAAAATTTAGTTCACAAAAAACTTGACCACTTTATAAAGTGTAATCTTGCCGAGGAATTGCTTTTTCTCATTGGAGAAGAAGATCTGAATCTGAAGGAACTGAAAGAAGAGTCCGTTTTTCTTTGCAGGAGTTGCATCCCGAATTACAAAAGGGTTACTATACATGACCTGCCCTTGTAACGACCCATATGCAAAATTTTAGAAGATTCAAGAAAACGCATTATATCTCACTATTATCACTAAAAGTCAGAATAATAAATTAAAACCGGCTATTTTATTATTTAAATAGGTTTGATACATAAGACTCAATGTTTTTCTGGAGCAGGACGAATAACGCGCTTTCTGGTGGCTAGCGGGTGAGTTCACCCGTCATGTGGAACATGTAAGCGACAACAGGCGAATTTTCAACTAAAAATATAAATCTTTAACAAAAAAGTCATTTGTTAACAAATTCATTCAACCAAATCTTGCAAACAAATTAATAGAATACTCAAGCAAAGAAGTATGATTTTGATCAAAAAGTCGCATTTTTATTTTTAAAAAAGAATTAAATTTCTTCGAGAAACAGATGAAGTTTTAAATCAAAAAGATAGATTTTCAAAAAAAAGTTGAATTTTCTTTTTCGAAATATTTCAGTTGACTTTTCACGATCAAAATATGAATTTTTAAACAAGAAATAAGTTTATACGAAAAAAATTGAATTTTCAATTCAAAAAGACGCATTTTTAACCAAAAAGGATGACTTTTTAACCAAATTGTTTAATTCTCGACATAATAGTGCCATTTTTATCCCAAAAAAATTTAATTCGGCACTAGATACAGATGCATTTTTAATAAAAAATGGCAAATTTCTTTTTTAATTGGAACTTTATTCAGAAAAGATTTTAGTTCACTTTTCAACACCAAAACATAAATTTCAAACAAAAAGTAAATTTTCTACGAAATAGTAAAATAACAAAATGTATAATAGTTTAATTTGCAATTAAACAGTTGCATTTTTATCCAAAAAGATGACATTTGACGTAAAGCAGATTAATTTTTAATTAAATAAAAACAAAAATAAATTTTAAAAATAGTTTAATTTTTATCCAGAAAATATTTCAGTTACTTTTTCAACACCGAATTCGAATTCGAAATCTGTTCAAAATTTAAGAATTTCCAGATTTTAACGTTAAAAATTAAACGTTTTCAATTCGAAAGTCTTAGTCATTTAAAAAATGTAAGCTTTTCATTTAAAATTTATAAATTACTAGCTGCACCCTGTGGCGACGGCTTCGCTGCCGCGAAGTAAGTATACTTTTTATTGCTGTTTTTCAGTTGAAAATTGGTCGTACCAACGCAGAAACATTCGTGGACTCATGCACAACAACTTTGCTAAAGATCATCACTTGATCAAATGCATAGTTTATGATTCTATAAAGGACATACAAACAAACATTCATTTATATATATATATATAGATTTTCAATTTAAAAATAACTTCATAATAATGTATTATTTATAAAATATTGTTACAGTCTAAAATATTGAATTTTAATCCATTCAATTTCCAATTTTTTTAATTGAGAAAAAGAATAATTATTAAATAGTTAGAAACATTCCAAAAAATATTTAAAAGTAATTTTAAGAGGTATTTAGAAGTTTTTAAAAGTTTCAAAATTAAGTTTGAACTTGAAATGATTTAATTAAAAACAAAATGTAGATTTTTGCTGATTAAAAAAAATTTAGAAGCCTTTTCAGAATTGTCAAAGGCTTTAAAAGAATAAAGATATTTTCTTAAGATTCTTAGAAAAATTGAAAATAATTTTTCATTTTAGAAATTTTTTAAAGAGTATATTCAAACAGATTTAATAAGATTTCTAAAATTGTTAAGAAAGTATCTGAAAGATTTTAAGAAATTGTTTTTTAATTTGCAGAATTTTCTAAAAATTGTAGGAAAGATTCGATTCATTTCAAAAGACATTTAGAAGTCTAAATTTCTCAAGAATTTGAAATAAAATTTTGAAGCTTTTCAAGGATGTTTCTATTTAAAATGAAAATAATTCAATTAATAATTTAAGAGGTATTGTTTTAAAAAATTGAATTTTTCAATTTTTAACGTTTCTAGCTTAAAATTATTTAAAATAATATAATATGAAAAATGTGAAATTCGTTGATTCTTTAATTTAGATCATTGAAAATGATAACGCGGATTAAATGTTTACAATTTTTATCTAAATCTTTGAATTCATTAATTTCTAAAAGTTAAAAATTCTACATTTTGTAGTTTATCTGTATTTCATTAAAAATTGTTAAATTGAAAAGTGTTAGTACCTCAATTTTTTTCATGTAAATTTTATTGGCCATGAAAAATGTTTCAGAAACAGGAAAAAATGGAAAAATGATGGGGAATTTTTTTCTTTGTTTAACACGGCCGCCCTGTTATTAAAATACCTAGTCTTTATTTAATTTTTAATATTTCTGCAAAATAATTTTAAAATATAAAGATATAGTTTCAGTTTAAAATAAAATGTTTTATATTTTTTGTCATAATACAGAGTTCTTATTTAAATTTGTATACTTTTATGAATTTTTTGTTTGCAATTAAGATATTTCAGTTTAAGATAAAATCTTCTATAATTTTTATTCAAATATATAGTTTTTATTTATTTATTTTAATACAATTCTACGAAAGAATATTTAAAAATCAAAATATCTTTTTAGATAAAGATGAAATTTTTCATATTTTTCGTTAAAATATGCACACTGTACTTATTCAAATGTTTATATTTCTGCGTAATTTTTGTTTGCAATACAGATATTTATATGTAAAGATATTATTTTATATCTGACAAACAATTCAAATAAAAATATTAAAACATTAATTGCCAATTATTATTTAAACAACAATTATATTAAGACTTAAATTAAAGAACAATCAATTATTGCAACTTCCAGAACAGTGACTCCATCCTCTGAAATCGTCTTTCGCTCCCACAAAATATCTTGTGTAAAAAAATTGTCTCTAGCATGCCGCATTCGGGTTTTACACCAAAATTGTCTCTTAAGATGGCTTTTTGTCTGACTCTAACATTTTCTTTCAATTCTAGCACATAAAAGAAATTAAATTTTTTACAGCAGCAGTCATAACCTGATATTTACATGCAGGAGTAACACATCGCATTCCACCCATTTTTGTTATTTTAGTGCAAGCTTTTAAAGTAGTAAAAGTTAAAAAAATGTTTACACTTTAATTTGTCATTCATAAACCGAATGCCATTGAGAAAAATAGTAATCTAATTAATTTTTCACTAATCTTTCCTTTGCTTGCTATATAAATATAGGCTGGAAAAATTCCCAGCGCCATTTGGCCTGCAGGCTTCACTTGATCGTACTTGTGAACTAACGTCGATGCAGGGGGCTGGATAAATACGTAGTATCGTCACACGGTAGAATGAGAGGAAGATATATTTTCCTTTTGCATTCGACAGGCGTGTAAATAGACCTTAATAACTTTGAGTAATGGGATATTTACACACCTGTCAACTGGCCGTCAGCCAGCAGAAAAATTATAAGAGTGAAATAGATACAGGGTACTTTTCTTTTAATTTTCCGCTCTCTGTCTCTTTTACTCTCATGAATTTCGGCATATTCAAAATTTGTATAGATAATTACACTTGATATGATGAATATATTCAACTTTAATAGCATATAAACTGATTTCGAGACATTTTCATGTTTTTAAAATAATCAGTGAAAAATACCGCCTACATTTTTTTTTACTCTTTGTAAATAAAGCGTATAGGCCTACACATTCGAAAAGTCAGTGATGCAGTTAACCTCAAGGGACATCATGGATTAAAAATTTCTTCAAACAATTTTGTGCTAGGCATGTGTACAGTAAACATTGCATAACAATATAGGAAATAAAATATGTAATAAAAAGAAAGAAATAAACTGCATAAAAACGTCACAATGCAACATAAAAGGATCGAAGGCCTGCATTAGGTTAGGACTTCTTTAATTATTCCAAAGGGTTATGAGGATTCTCTCAAAGAATACTGATTGTATTATTATTAATTTATACTTGGGAGTTTTTCAATTGAAAATAACTTGTTTGTTCTTCTTTCGCCGACATTGTCGCGTACTCTTTGTCTCTCACATTCATTTTAAATTCTTTCCTTTTCCTGCTCGATACTCTTTGGGTGGCAGCCCTGAACTGTCTTTAATAGGGATATCGAGTGTGTATCACGTCCCTGGTGCTGTCACTGAATTCAATTTTGTAGTAGCTGGACGCTGATTCGTTGAGAGCATGGACATAGGAACCACGGGACTAGGCATGCCATCCTAACTTGTGAGCGGGGTTAAATCCATGGGAGGAGGGAGAATTTCATGAGTGGGGAGAGCGGACCTCCCCTCTCATTGCATCACCCCCGCAATGGCATGCCTAGTGCCTGGTTTCCTATGTCCATGGTTGAGAATAGAATTCGTTGCCATCGCTGAATGGTTGAAACCATAACCGGGAGAACTATTAAGGTTTTGAAAAATAAGAACAAAGTTTAAACTTGTCACTTCAGAACTATATTCTTTGACACTATTCGAAGTTCGGTTTAAGATCTCTCTTTGATTTACACAGAACTCACATAATCCATTGGTACATAATTAACCTAATTTGTTATTTAACAAATTAGGATTCACAATGAATTAAATATTTTTAAGTCGGCAAATGCCGAACGCGTTCACGCGCTTCGCGTTTACAATTGAAGCTTTTTATTTAAAATGTTATCGTATCACATAAGTCTAAAAATAATCTAGGTCCAATTTATAAAATTGACAGTAACAAATTTAAGGTAGTAATTTCGGTTCAGAGGTACAAATATCTGGCATTTTCCCGCTCTGCAAGCTCTTTTATCACCTTCGTTTTAGGCGAAGATTTTTCCCTATTTTTGGTTAGATCCAATCGAAATGCTGACGTCATGGAATTTTCCGACGATTTACCCAATAGTAAAATAGGTCAATTTACTCCGCCTACAGGATATGAGTCATAATATGACTCATTCGATGATTGACATATAAAACATTAGTAAGTCCAAAGTCCACAGTTTTTATGTCTAAAGCCCGCCTAACTGGCGCCAGATTTCTATTTATGTTACTAAAAATAGAACTATGACTTATTGACTACTTCATGTTTACCGATGTTCCTAAATTAAAGATTCTATGTGTTACTGTTATATTTGAAAGATAGAGAGATAAGTAAGTCAAAGGTGTCTTTTATTTCTTCATCCTATTTAATTTTATAATTCATCGTCACTTTTATCTAATTTTAAACCTCCAAATCAAATAAGATTTAATTTAAAATAATTCAAATTCTTCCGCCCAAAGCGCCATTTTTGATCATGCGCAATGGGATTTTAGTACTTAAGTTTCAAATCCCATTACAGTGAGGTTAACACAGTCTGTCTTAAACACCGTTTCACCGTTATAACTTAGCTATACGCTGTCTTTAATACAGGCTATCTTAAAGATATGCTCTTCAATAAAGCGTTGAGCCAGGGCGTAATACCGGTGAAAAAATTGACAGTTTTTAGAGCGTACGGATCTAAATGAATGACTGGCGTCCAAAAAGAGGTAACCCATATTTTTATTTTTTCACAGGAAGCAGGAAAAACGTTTGTATTTTGCTATTTTCTTACTTTAAAAAAAAAGAACAGTTTTATGTCAGCTGGTCACTCTATACGCACTGTTTAGAAATTTGAGTTTATTATTTACAAAACTGGATTTTATAAGCATTTTCGTAGCTCGGTGGGGTAACCCCAGGGGTAGCTGGCAGCCTAAAAGTGTAACAAGCTGAAATCCACCTTCTGCTGGCTCGTTGTCTGATTGGTGGGTTCAGTATGGATTGTGAACCATTTATATGGAACCGGGAAAATATTTAATTTAATAAAAATAAATCATGAAACATTTAATTGCAGTAATAAAAGTCATATATGTATTTTTCAATCAAGTTAGGCTACGTCCGGATTAACAAAATGCAAAAGATTTAAAGGATATTAACCCCGAGTCAGGTCGACGAGTACCTACTCCGAGGGAATCAAGAGTTTTTCTGCTCTCATATTCTTGTTCGCCGTGTCACGATCTTTTTAAAACTCCCTTTTCGCTCGCACTACTCTTTTTCCTTTTTCACTCACACATGCATCTTTTCACTCTTTCACCCAATCATAGCACATCATTAACATACATAAACATGCGTCATTCCCAATCTTTTTAATGATTCACAAATCGAACCCCTCTAGTTCTCCGTGGTTGTGCCGTGTTTGAACTCACCATCTCAATATCAATTCTGAGGAACCCAAGATGAAACTATGTCGCCCAAGAAGCCGCTATCGCTAGTTAAATTAAACACACGCAAATATTCGGCGCCAAATAATATCTTTGTTGGTTCGTTCTTTGATCGCTAGCATTTGATTTCTTTTATTCGATACCTTAGTATAAACCTAACATCCGGACTTCGCCTTATCTTAAGACTAAACATGATTAATACTGACATACAATAATTATTTCTTAACTTATGCGTCGTAAATCGTACAGAAAAATGCTAGAACTTTTGCTGACCTAATTTCCTGCGATCTGAGATAATTATTATTAATTCCTAATTTTTTGATGTATTTTTCAAATTTGTATATTTCCTTTTTCCCAAGATTTTCTCTTGCTATCTAGTGACGAATGAGCGAGCCTATAGTCGCTCGTAACACCTTCCCTCATATGCATATAGAAAATTTTTAATAAAAAATTTTTTATATCTAAAAATTGGAAAAAATATCCTTCTTATTCCACGTATGCGAAATATATGGAAACAATTTATTTATAAACACATGAGCCTTATTTCCTAAATACCTCATAAAATAAGATACACTCTCCGTGGTTATGTTAAAATCAATGAGCGAGATACAGTCGCTCATGTCTCTTTCCCCCCTTAAATAAAAAATATATACATGTGTGCGTGTAACAGAATCAAAAAATATATATATATTTTTAAGAATATATATAATTTTACACTTATTTTATTTTTAAAAGAAAATATATCAGTAATCGACTAATATGAATCATACGAAGATAGTTAAGTTTCATTTTGAGATTTTGCCTGATCTGGAAGAACATTTCGATCATGAAAAATCTTAATCGTTTGTGGTCTAAGTTTACTGACATGAACAATTTTGTGTTTTCCGTTGCCCACATCTAATTCGACATTTAAATCGTCAAAAATTTTCGTAATTTTATAAGGCCCAGAATATTCGCTATCAAGTTTTGAAATTTTAATATCTTTCAAAAGGTAAACTTTATCTTCCACTTCGTAGTTTTGAATGTTTAACTTTTGATCGAAATATCTTTTGGATCTTTCTTCCGCTAAACGTAGTCTTTCTCTAATTTGTTCGCGCATGTGAGGCCAATAAAAATTTTCTCGGATTCGTTCGTAAGTTTTAGTAGAACCTTTATGACCTCCTGTACTGGATGAATGAAATTCGGTAATTATCTTTTTCCAGTCAGTTTCAGGTGGAATCTCTATTTCGCCATAACAAATGTTAATTTTATAATCCCCTTTACCAAATGTGTCTCGTAATTTATCCTCAATAACTTTCCAAGACACCTGATTTAAACCATTACCAACTCGTGAGATGCTAACGGATTGAATATTTAGTTCATCCATTGCATATTTAAGGCCTGTAATTGCAATAGAAATGTACTGAACAAGTGGTTTGGAATCAAAAGATTCCTTGATTATGAGAAAGAAGACACAGTATTCGCCATATTTGTGAACAATAACATTTCCTACTTCACGATTTTCAAGATTTTCCAGTTTCAAATCATTGTAATTTATTCTGTTTTCATTGAAAAGTTCGCGGCTAATCTCTGTAGTTAACTTGCAATCTGCCGGAATGAATAAAATAAGATTATCATCACGCATGTATAGTTTATCTTCAAAAATTTTTATGCAGGTAAATTCAGAATTTAGATCAGGTAAGTCACTACTATTTTGCATAGATTCTACGAGATTATCTTTGGCATTTTGATCTATTGGAAAGCATTTTCCACGAGAAACAATGACATTTGGATAGCGACATGCTCTAAAACATCCTAAGCTTTCATGTAAATTTTTAGAGGGAGGTTCCAAACTACTAGCGCTGACCCCAAAAGAGGATTCAGGATTCATCTTATGCTCGTGAAATGAAACGTCATCGTGGGTGTGGTTTACTGAATCTGAGGATGAATGACCAGCTCGAGAGTTCTCATAATCATAACTATCATAGTGAAGGTTCTTATCGTGACCGACTGTCTCAGGATCATCCGCCGGTGCGGTGCAACCTACAACACCCGCCGACGTACCTGTGGCAGCCAATTCGGTCATTTCACAATCATAATCAATGCAATGAGGGTTCTTATCGCGACCAACTGTCTTAGGGTTAGCCGCCGGTACGGTGCAACCCACAGCACCCGCCGACGTACCCGAGGCAGCCAATTCGGTCGTCTCCCAGTCGCCGAAATCAACAGCCGTAACATAAACATTAAGCGGTTTATCCTCAGAGCTGGAAA
>NC_046657.1:178406518-178408412 GCF_010883055.1 Belonocnema kinseyi | reverse complement strand
GAAACTATCTTTGAAAATTGAGACCAGTTAAATTCATTTAAATTATTTAAAATGTATGATGCCAATAATGAGCAGCAGCCAGATCATCAAGATCAGGGCACACAAGATAACAATGATAACAATGTTCTTCCATGCGATCTGAGAATGTAGGTCCTTCTAATTTGTTTGTTAGAAATTATCAACATTATAATGCCCCAGCAACGTACTCTCTAATGAAAGAAAGGGAAGATTTCGAAAGGTTCAGGGAAATGCGTCGGATGGAACGATACTTGCAAGAAACCTCGAGAGAGAATGAACGTTGCAAATCTTTAAGCTTTCCAGAAAGTAACTTTCCAGGTAGTAAAGTGAGAGGCAGTGATGTAACAGCCCGAAAAGTTCTAATTGATGTAATTCCAGAGTTTACAGGTAAACATATTTCTATTCAAACTTTTGCACGAGAATGTAGGTCTGCTTTTCAAAGCATAGATCCTAATCTCAGGTCGATATTCGTAAAGTTAATAAAACCTAAAATTAAAGGAGAAGCTAATATATATTTACAAAATAGACAGTTTGATTCTCTAGAAGAACTCGTAGATATTTTAGAAAAAGCTTTTGGAACTCCTTAGATATTATTCCAAATTCAATCCGAGGTATCGCAGTTAAAACAAAATTCGGGGGAATCAATCCTAGCTTACGCTGCTAGAGCGAGGGATTTATTCTATAAAATCAAAGAAATTACTGAGGAACAATCCCCTCCAGATATTGCTCATATCAAAATTCGAGAATTTGATTTAGGAGTTGCTTCTTGCTTTAGATTAGGTCTACAGGGCGAATTAGAGAGTAGGGTAAAACTGGGAAATCCATCCTCTCTTCAAGACGCGATAAATATAGCAATAGAAGCGGAACGCGATTTAAATCACCGGAATAAACGTTTCGGGATTTCTGGAAATAATAAGAGCGCAGCGAATTCTGACACACATGTTTCCGCTCGTGAATCTAGATATGATAAATTTCATAATGAAAAAAATAAAGCTGTAAATCATATTCAGGAAGAAAAGAGACCACGCAGTTCTCAAAGGCAGAAAAGCGATTATGATTCGCGTGCCTCAAGTATCGATTGTTATACATACGGGGAACGTGGTCATTATTCTCGAAACTGTCCTCGGATAACTGGGCCCAAACGAAAGAGAAGTAGGAGTCGAAGTAGAAGAAGGGGTGAACCATCATATAAAGAAATTAAATGTGGATATTGACAATATAGGGGGCACGAAAGTCGTAACTGTTTTAGGCGCAGGGCAGAGGAAGCGGAAAAGAAATTAGAACGCTTAGAAGGGGAGGTAAATTCGGAAAAACCTAACATGCCTCAAGACTCCCAACAGGCTCGCCGCCAGGGTGCCACGACGAGCTGGAACAATTCGACAGCGCGCCAACCCTCAGGGCCGTCCTCACAATTAACGAAGGGGGCGCAACAAGATCCCCAACGGTAAAAATAAACTCTCAACATTTTCATACCGGTAATGCTAATTTTCTCATTGATACAGGTTGCGAATTGAATCTTTTAAAAGAAACATGTTTAAAAGGTAAATTGCGTAAAAATAAATCTCAAATTTATTTCTTAACCGGAATTGGTCACGGTATGTTAAAAACACGTGGAGCTGTTACCATTAAAATTAAAGGAAAGGATACAATATTTCATTTATTTAAAATTATTTTCCTATATCTTCATGTGGAATATTGGGCATGAAATTTTTAAGGAAAAATAAAGCCACCATGACTTTTTCAGATAAAGAGGTACGACTAAAATTAGAAAATGTTAATTATATACAGACTGTTAGTGTCAAATTACCTGCGCGAACACGAAAATTAATTACACTTAGAGTCACTAATCCTGAAATAAAAGAAGGTTATTTAACGA
>NC_046657.1:178398926-178406418 GCF_010883055.1 Belonocnema kinseyi | reverse complement strand
CTGAATTTACACAAAATCTCCTCTTCTTCCTTTGATGACCCAACTAGGCTGCACAGTGCAGAACTCGACGATGACTGTAGAGTAATGGACCGCTATTCCCACAATGACCCAGAAAAGTGAACATCTGCTCCCACGATGATCCAGAAGGTGAACCGCTGCTACCACGATAACCCAGGGAATTTGAACTGCTGCTTCGATAATGATGAATCAAACTGAATTGTATACTGGCAATTTCCTCAAAAATTTAGGGAGAGTATGAGCATATTCAATTCGTTCATTTCGATGACATCTTTATGTTTATGCTTGAATGTTTTTCACGAAATATTACGAAACTTGACCAATTTTAAAGTTGCCCGATTTTATTATTTTTTTAATATATATTTTTATATTCCAAATAGTTCTCTTTGGGAAAAAATTGGTAAATGCGTTAGATTTTATGCAATTTGGAAAAAAAATTTCAATTGTTTAAAAGTTGAATTCCATTCTTTTGAACCCTAAAGCCAAAATCATTCCATCAACATTAAGTTTACAATTGAAAAAAAAATTATATAAAAGTTGTCCTTTTCTCATTTTATTAATCAAGTATTAACGTTTAACTTGGTACGAAAAAATGTTATCTAAAATGTATGAGGGTTAGAGAAAATTATTTTAAAATTGATTAATTTTTTACGCTTGCTAATTATTTTAGCTATTAATAAACTTTAAAAGTAAATAAGTTTTTTTGTGCTTTATAAGTTTTCATAGCCCATATGCATATTTGATAATTTTTTGCTTTAAAACAATTTGTGAGACCAAATTATTAACTTTTTAAGTTTATTACAATAAGCTTAAAAAACAAGTTTGTTTTATGATTTTTCAATAGTTTTGTTTAATTTTAAATTATTTTGGACTGCTTCTTCCTCGTCGAACTAAACGTTAGCAGTACTTGATTAAAAAATAGAAAACGAACATTTTCTGTTTAAAAATGTTGAAAATTGAAATCTAATTTATTTAACATATTTAATTTTAATTGCCTTTTAAGGGCATGTGATACTTAGAAAATTGTCGATTTTGCCAGTTTTAGGTTTTCCCGGCTTTTTTTCTAGAATAACAAAGATTTTGTCTTAAATATTTGGGAAATGATAGCGAACCCGCTAATGGACGTCCCCACACACTTTTTTTGTAGTTTAATTCAAAAAAGTTTTAATTTAGCAAAATGGGATTAATTTGCATAACGCTTAGGAAATAGTATCGATTTTTTCAGTGTTAGATTCCCCGGCTTTTTTCCTAGGATATGAAATATTTTGCCTTCAAAAACTGGGGAATGATAGCGAACATGCTAACGGACGTCTCCACACACCTTTTTTGTGTTTTTTTTTTTATAAAACATTTTTTGATATTGCTAACAACGTGCGTGTATATTTCGAGGTTATATGTATAACAATTCACCCGAGCGTTACTTCCAAACTACACAATATTTTTGTCCGAAAATTTTGGACTTACAAATAAACATAGTAACAAATCTCCCGGAACTAACCTTGTGTGCAGGCAATCAAAAAAGTTTATTTCATAAATAATTTCCAGATTATCGGAAAGGCAGACATGAAAAACGACGAAACCTCAAAATAATGCATATGCATAAAATTTTTATTTAGCACAATAATTTTTTTTTATTACCCCTCAAAAAAGAGTCCGGGGACTATGTTATGATATTTTACAGCATCTCCGAATTCAGTTTTTAAAAATTTTCATTTTTGTGGGAAAAAACGGGCAAACTATAAGTATCAGATGCCCTTAAAACTTTTACAAATATAATATTCAATATTACAGAGTGATATATTTATATTGAATAAAACATACAAAATTTAAATTGTAAATTTGTATTTCGCGCCAGGCATTCCGTGTTTAATATGTCTATTCTGTCAATATCGATTGTTTGTGAATAGTGATTGATTTTCATTTTCAGTAGGCTAGAAAAGTGCAAGTAAGTGAATAATTATAGTTTATACCAATTATTAACCTCATGTATTGGAAAACATGAGCTTACTCGTAAAATACACAAAATAATTTTGATAAATATTTTTCTTTTTTTTATGTAGAGACAAGCGTCTCATTGCACACAAGATACTGCGCGGAGGATCCATCCAGTCGACACTAATGCGCACGCGTGCTGCTGCCGTAGGCCGAGCTGAACCGCGCGATATTTTCAAATTTGTCAGACTGCTGCTGGCCCCGTATGATAGGCAAGTTAGCAAAAAATTATTCAGATAATAGAAGAATAGCAAATGGGCCATTCATATTTTTGCTTCTATTTTAATTATAATTTTTTTCACGACTTTTTCTTTGAAATTAAATTTATGTTTAAGCTCACGTTCCCAAGCTAATCCGATTTTTTTGAACCAATTCATCGCTCCTTTTGGACTTCTTCATTTTGAAGACTAATAATATCTATATTTTTATCGAATATGTCCACGTGGACCAAGTACAGGGGGGGGGGGGGGGTTCAAAAAGTGGTGAAAAATGGTCCACGTGGTATATGGATGGCCTTAAACACTAATACACAACCGCCGCTATATCGTATGATTGATTTTTTTTTATGAAATGTTTATATTTCAATTTATAAGAAAAAATTATATAACTATAATTATATAAAATAAATAATAAATAAATAAAACCCACAGATTTAATATAATGTATTTTTACTGAGATAACTTTGATTTCTGTACATAATACATTTTTATACATATTTGTGTAATTTTACAATTTAATAATCCGAAAATTGTCGATGTTTGAATAATAATTATTCATTAATAGTTATTTTCTGTCTTCGATAAAAATAAAAGGCAACACTGATTCCCTGCTACCGAATTCACCACATAATAAAAAAATCGAACCGCAACGCTCATTCCGTTCAATCCGAAAAAATAGACAAAAAAATCAAGCCAAGACATAAAAATCAAAACCAAATGATGTACAAAAATCCGCTCTTAGAGAATGTATATCTAATAATAAATTAAACAGTCCTGTGGGTCCTACATCAAGCATAGATGTAGATTATTTATACGCTCAGAAGTAATTAATTATTATTCAAACATCGACAATCGTCTGATTATTATTAAATTGTAAAATTACAACAGTATGTATTTAAATGTATTATGTATAAAAATAAAAAGTTATTTCAGTTATCATTATATTAATTCTGTGGGTTTTATTTATTATTTATTTTATATATTTTTTTTTATAAATTGGAATACAAACATTTCATCAAATAGAGATCAACCATACGACATAACGGCGGTTGTGTATTGGTGTTTGCTATTTTGCTAGTATCTAAATAAATTTTTTTCTAAGTTGCCTATCATACGGGGCAAAGAGGGGTCTGACAAATTTGAAAATATCGCACGGTTCAGCTCAGCCTACGGCTGCAGCGCGCATGCGCATTAGGTTCGACTAAATGGATCCTCCGCACGACATCATGTGTGCAATGAGATGCTCGTTTATGCAGACTGATCTTTTTGAAAATAATTACGGTCGCGATAATTTTTGAGGTCAAGAAACGAGCACACGTGCACAGCAAAGATAATTTTATTCTTAACTGGTTCAGTGTAGTATAGTGAAATATTGTCAAATTGATCAAATAAATAAAGTAATTTTGATTAATAATTATAATTAGTTATCAATTATTTACTGCAGTTTAATTATTCACATTAGAGCATAACCCTTGAACCGCACGATAATCACTCATGAGATGTGCGCATTTCGCGTGCGTTATGATTGCATATTGTTATCTGGGGTGGATCAGTAGAGGTGTTATACATGTGCATCACATCCATCACAACATATTATTTCCCCCCTTTCATAATAGGGGTGTGCACAAAACTGCTAGGAAATTGTATTAACGTATGCCGTAATTATTCAAAGTTATGTTTGTGTATCATATAATATGATTGTGTATGCGGTGTTGACTATTGTTTATTGCTTATAATTAAAGAATAGTTTTGCCAGTGAGTTTGGCAGCTAGTGCAACGGGATTGCATTTTAATGCTTTTTAAAAATATAATAAAAGGGAGTTCGTTGAACGTATGCATGTTCATACCGAATAAAAATGAAAATAATTATAACAATATTATTTAATTTCAAGAACATTCAACGCATTAAAACAAAAATTTGTGTATGCAGTTCTATCAGCAGTTGTGTAGTCCTGAAAGAATTAGCGACCTGGTTTTATTTAAAAGGCTACTATTATGTTTTTGGTTTGAAATTCGTCTTGTTTTGTTAAAAATGATATTATTTTTGTTTGAAAATTTCATTATTTTGTTGAAAATACATATATATTGTTAAAAATTCATCTTTTTATAAAAAAATTCAACTACTTTGTTACAAATTTATTTTTTTAGTTAAAGGTTCATCTCTTTGGTTAAAAATGTAACTATTTTCATGAAAATTCATTAATTATTTACTTAAAAATAACCAATTAAATTCTTTAGTAGAAAGTTCAAATTTTTGTTTAAGAATTCATTTATTTTGTTAAAAATTCATCTTTCTGGGTCAAAGATTCAATTGTTTTGCACAAAATTCCTCCTTTTTATTGAAAATTCTCCTTTTTTTTAGTAAAAGTGGCATATTTTTAGATAAAAATTCATCTTTATTGGTTGAAAATAAACTGTTTTATTGAAAATTCAACTTTCTGCTGAAAAATGTAACTATTTGGTTGAAAATGCGACTGTTTTTGGTAAAATTTCTTTATTATAACACACGCACGAAATGTTCGATTTTCGACGCATGTATTGCGTGCGGGAAGTGACCAATTCCGAAACCGTGGTAAAGAGCAGTTATAAAAAGACTTTTCCTAGCTGCCGCGCTTGCGCTCTTTGAGTAAGATTACTTTTTCTAGCTTTTGCGCTTACTAATTTCGAGTCAGAAATACATTCTAGGACTGTCGGAATCATAGCCTCACTTCATTATGATTTGACTTTTGAAAGACTGATTGTGAGTAGTGAATAGTTATTCGACGTACACGAAGTGATAAGTTACCAAAAATTACCGATAATTTACGCTAAATTACCGGAAATTTTGGAAACTTTTAGATATCTGAAATTATCGGTAATTTGCCAATTTTTCATAAATTTCTAAAAAATTTTGAAATTTAGCCAATTTTTCATAAATTTTAGGCAATTTTTGAAATTTAGCAAACTATCCATGAATTTTCAGAATTTTTTGAAATTTTGGAATTTCTTCGAAAAATGTTCGGATACACTAAATTTTTTAAAATTTTCGATAATTTACCAATTTTCCGGAATTTGTAGGTACTTTTTGTAATTTTACCATAAATTTCCAAAAATTATCATAAATTTTCAAAAAATTGGTTTTTATTGTTTCTCAAATCGAAAATTTCCGGCAATTGTTAGACAAAATATCGAGTGCTACAGGAGCTAAAAGTAGGCAGTTGAAACTCTTGTGAAGTTTACAGTACTTGCCATCGGCTCATCTTCGAGTCGCTTCCGGCTCGTACGGCTAACTTCACACTCCTGTGGAACTGCCTACTTTCCACAATTGTAGCACAATATACTATTTTGTATAAAAATTAATTAATTTTTTTAAAGATTAAACTTTTTCATTGAAAATGAAACTATTTTGGTTAAAATTTAATCCTTTCTTTCGGAAATTGCACCATTTCGTTGAAAACTCAACTATTCCATTGAAAATGTAAGTATTTTGATGAAAATTTGATTATTTTGCGAAAAATTAAACTTGCTTGTTAAAAAAAATCATATATTCTGTTTCATAATTTCACTAATTTGTTAAAAAATCTTTTTCTTTGCCCGCTAAATCAACCGTTTTTTTAGTTTCGTCCTTTTAGATAGAAAATTCATCCCCTTTGATTGAAAATTTATCTTTTTGATCGAAAATTAAACTGTATTGTTGGACATTTGTCTTTTTGGCTCAAGAATGCATATTTTTGCTTAAAAATACTAATCTATTTTGTTCGAAAGTTAAAACTACATTCTTAAATAATCATCTTTTTTCGAATATTTAAGGTAAATGTGCCAGTCTTCGTCAATGCATGGGTTGTCGGCAGATGGGCAGTATTTTACATATAGTCAGCTGTTGTGTTCTTCGCTCTCAGGAAAAATGTTTTTTCCTAAACGCTATGGCCGATCACTCACACGTCGAAGTGCCGATAACTGAAGCAGCCAGATTTCTGACTTACCTATAACCCATGCATTCTCGTATTTACAACTTCAAACTTCTTATAATATTCATTCTAATAGGATATGTTACAAGTAATAAGTAATTTACCTTTCTAAAGGTACGCTTTATTCGATAAAACCCATTTCTTAAGCTTTAAATATGCTTAATATAGTTTTTCAAGCATTTGAAATCTGAAATTCTCCTTAAACTTCCGATAACTGGCACACTTACTTGAAGTATTTTGATGAAAATTTGTATTTTTGGGTAGAAAATTCGTCCTTTTTGATTAAAAGAATAGCAACTGTTTTTGTTTAAAATTTAATCTTCTTTTAAAATTCGGCCATTGCTTTGGAAATTTAACTATTTGGTTAGAAAAAATCAACTTTTATGATTGAAAATTCTTTTTTTTTCTTGTAGAATTGATATATTTTTTGTTGAGAATTCATCTTTGTTGGTTGAATTTGTTCATAATTCAACTGTTTGATAAAAACTTGGCTTTTGGTTAAAATTCATGTACTTTGTTGAAAGTTCGTCTTTTTTGGTAAAAAGTTAATCTTCTTTTAAAATCCATATTTTAGTTGAAAATTCATCAAATTGAATCATTCAAATATAATCTTTTTTAAAATTTTTACCAATAGGTTGAAAATCCAACTATACGTATTTGGTTAGAAATAGTATACTGTTTTTAAAGAAATTTGATTGTTTTGTTAAAAATTTACTAACTTGTTAAAAAATTTGAATTAAAAAATTCTTATATGTCGATCCTGAAACTTCTTCACCTTGAGTCAAAGAAACATGCTATTATTTTGTTGGAAAAAAAACATTTTTAGCCCAAGCCAATCTTCAATATCGCTAAAAAAACTACTTTAATGGACCATTTTTGAACGCTTCAAACACCACTAAATTTTTTGTTCGAAAAAAAAACAAAATAATAGCATTTTTCTTTGATTCAAGGTGAAGAAATCTTAGGTTCGACATATTCAACTTTTTTCAAAATGTGTGCGTAGGACTCAATCGAAAAAAACATGCCTTTTGGCCATTTAAAAAAATTGTAAATTGCGCGAAAATTGTTTATTTTTTATTATTATTTACTAGAAAAAATTGTACATTCAAAAAATTCGCGATCATTTTTGAAGTAATGGGAAAATTTTTTTGGAATTTTCAAAAATTTAAATTTTCAATTCAAAGAAGGGAACAGAAGATATTAAACGATTTCCGATTTTCTTTTACTTTCTTTGGATAGCAACCCACACATTTTTTTTCTCAGCTCAAACGATTCGACTAATTTGTTCATTTTCACTACGCCCTAATATATAATGTA
>NC_046657.1:178389750-178398826 GCF_010883055.1 Belonocnema kinseyi | reverse complement strand
CGTTCCGCTTACATAGCCCCTTTTACGGAGTAGTTCAGCATGGTTTCGCAGACGTTGCTGCGAAAAGTGCGATAGCTCCGGGTATTTCTCGCACCACAGAGCTTGCAGCCGTGCCATGTAACCCCGTTCATGGGCCAGACTCGCATCGTAGCAGTCTAGCAAGTCGTAATTCAGTCGCTCCGTCCACCCAAATGTCACGAGATCCCGCCGATCCATCGCATTGAATCCATTTTCATTGGCTCCCCCAGCTCTAGATTGGTCGGCATTGTTGGCCGACCCATTGTCGGGAGTCCTGCGCGTTTTGTTGTTTTGAACCGCACTTACTACAACTATGTTTGGTGTTGTCATTGTTGTTCCCACGAGAAGCTAGGGAAAGGGGTTCGTCCATCCTTGTAGAGCCCCGCATGCAAGGATAAGGCTGCTTACTCTATGAGGTCGCCTGGTATCCCAGAGTCATCGTTCTAGACACCTCACCCAGGTGCCATTCAGCTTTCGGCACGGTTTTCACACCTCCGATTGGGGGTTAATTCCTTTTTTAATTCCTTGTTTAATCTTTGCAATCTATCTGGAATCTATGTGGAATAATAGAAGCCTTTCCGAATTCTTTTATATTTATCCGAAGCTTCAAACCTCCCAATGGGGAGTCGAATGTTCTGGAAGGACACGTGTTAGAGGTGAATACCTCGGTTTACCCACCTTTATATGAAAGTGTGGACCTTCTACACATCGAGCACAATCCGCCGCCGTCTTTATTCTGAAATTAAACTGTACAGTCTGCCGCAGTTTCTCAGTCCGAGGTCATACTCGCAGTCCGCCGGAAATCCTGAATTCTGCTGCATGTTGCAGTCTGAAAATCCGCCGCTATCTTTACTCTGATTCAAGTTCGAGGTCATTGCTGCAAGTCCCCGCTCAACTCCATATTTTATTCTTCAGTCCGCCGCAAGTTCGAAATTGACAAATCAGTAAGCCCCCCCCCCCCCCCCCCCCCCCTCCCTGTCTTCAAGTCCGAACCAGTTTTTTTATTATTTCTGTGGGAAACTACTTCCAGTGCAGCTATTATACCAGAAATTTCCAGTCTCAGAGATCAAGGTACAATACTCTCTCCTTCCTTTTTTTCTCTCTCTCAGTCCCTCAAGAATCTTCTCCACTCTCCCTCTCTATCGATCTCTATTTCCTTCATTATACTCACTCTACTGTAGCATGCTCCATAATGAAACTAATAAAAAAAAATAATAATGTATTAATAAATGTCGATATATATGTGGAACGTAACATACCACATTTTAATTTTGGTGCATCGGCCATTCAAACATTTTAAGGGCGACAAGTTCGAAATAGACTCAAAATAAATTCAGTGAAGTAAAAATAACAAAAATATTTCTGCAAATTCAGTCAAGTGAAATAACAAAAAAATTTTTTTAACCCTTAAATAAAAGAAACAAAATAAATACAAACACAAGTAGAATCAGTGTTAGCTTACATATCGATAATAATGTATGTTTAAACAACTAAGTTTTAACAAATATTATTACATTTAGGACGGATAGCATATTTCGCGCACTGCCATCCTCAATAAACAAAAAATTACCTTACTGTTTATTTGCATGTGGATTAGCCACATCAGATAATCATAAGGTTTAAACGCACACATATAAACGAAAAACACGAGAAATTGCAAACGTAATAACAGGGCAGGAGTTCCAACGAGTACCGTCTATTGACAAAAAGAAAAGAAAAAAAATTTTGCAAACGTAATGGCAGGGACGGGAGTTCCAACGAACACCCCCTGTTATGGTTAAAAAATTTCTTCAGTTATATCTTGGGCATTGACAGTTTTGATTTTGATAGAGTATTGAACTTTAGTTAGTTTTGCTCTGTTATCGGTTGGCTGTCGGTGTATGAGAATAGCAGTCGAATAAGCAATTATTCATAACTTGAAATCACATTCAACTAAAAACGAAAATAAATTTCAGTTATTAAATCAGCTGTCCACTTAGACCCAAGTTCAATGTTTCCACGCAATAGAATGGATAAGGATCCATAGAAGCTAGAAAGTATGTGCATAGAAAAAGTCAATAAAATAATTAAAATAATAGGATCAATAATAAACACAATTACTCGAACGAATATAAAAAAATCATTTAAATCCAAATTACAAGCATCTAGTCCAAACAAAGCTGAACCATTTGAAACAATAACAATAAAATGTAATTTCAGCCAGGGAAATCTGATACCATCAATAACAATAAATTCTCCAGGATTAAAAAATCCTGTTCGTATAATGATTGATACAGGTGCAGGTTTAAATCTTTTAAAAGAAAATATGATAGAACCATCAACTCATATAAATAAACTTAAAATATTTAGATTAACCAGAATCAATAAATATCTTGTCTACAGATTAGGCCAAATTAAGGTAAAAATTTTTGAATATCTAACAACCTTCAACATAATACCACAAGAAGCACCATTAGATGATGATGGAGTATTAGGATTAGAATTTTTTTATTGATAACAACGTGAATATAAATTATTCAGCAAGATGTTTGGAAGTAAATAATAAAAAATACCATTCTTCAACAAATAATAAAATAAACTTACCAGAAAGATGGCTTCCGTTTCCGGTACCGATCGCGAAAGAACTCTTTTTGTCAAGTGGTGTATTTTTGGCTTTTGTGAAGGAAATAAGGGTGAGTGGATGCAGAAAAGGCAGAAAGTGCGGAGATCGAGTGTAAAGGAAGAAGGGTGAGTGAAGGCAAAGGTGTGAAGGGTGAAAGTGAGTCGTCTGAAGTGAAAATTTGGATAGTGTGAAATTTTTGAGGTTAGCAGTGAAAAAATAGTTGCGTAGTCAGGGGCTCAAGAGGTAGGAAATAAAGGCGGGAAACGTCACGGAGCTCCGGGTAATGTAGGATGTCGACGACGCGAAGTCCACAGACTGGCGCTAGAGGGCAACATTGGAAGTGGGGGGTTGGGTGACGTTGAACGCAGTGACAACAGCTGTGATGAAAGTGCCGAGAAGTCGACGCGGGTTCGAACAGAAGTCTGGACGAATGGCAAAAAAAAGGCAAGCGCAGCTAGCAGTGAAGGGGAGGAAAAAAAGGAAAAGAGTAGCTGGGGAAGATGATGTAGAAAGGGACCAGGAGAACAAGAGAGTTAGTATTAAAAGGAAAACACCAGAGAGAGATTGGGGGGTTGGGGGGATGTTTGAAAATTGGAAGCTCTCATTGAAGGGTTTAAAGAGGAAAAAAGAAAGAGATTGGACGACATGAATAGGGATATGAATAGGCAGGGAAACGATGTAAGGGGGGGAAGTGAAAAAGGTCATAGAAAAATGGGAAGAATGGGATAAACATTTGTAGGAGGAGAAAGACAAGGTTTGGGATAAGCTAGAGAGCATTGGAAATAGACATAGAGAGGTTGATTAACAGAGATCTAGAGAACTAAAACAGTTCGAAGAACGGGTATCCAGTCTAGAAATTAGGAATGAGCACATGGGGGAAAAGACAGGAAATGAGGAAATAGTTAAAAGGCATGAAAGGAACATCCGAAGTGAGAATGAAAGATTGAAGAAAAGAGTCAGTGAGATCGAAACAAAATTAGAAGGGGAAGAAAGGGCAAATAGGAAAAAAAACATAGTAGTTAAGAGATTAAAAAAGAAGAGTGAAATAGGAGAAGTGGAAATAACAAATCTTTTGCGAGATATTAGAGTGCAGGTAAGGGTAGAAGGAGTCAAGAGAATAGGAGGGACAAAGGAAGGAAAAGAAGGAATGTTTCTAATAAAAGTGGGGAGTGAGGAGGAGAAAAAGAAAATTATGAAGAGAAAAAAATTATTGAGAGGAAGAAGGGAAAGAATTGAGGAAAATCTGACATGGAGGGAGAGGAAAAGGAGATGGCAAATAGAGCGGAGGGCTTGGGTAGAAAGGAAAAGGGGCCATATGGTGTGGATAGGGAGAGACAGGTTATGGATGAATAGGGAAGAATGGTGCTGGGATGAAGAATTAGAAGAATTAAGGAAAAAAGGAAAAAGTCTTGAGAAAGGTAGGGGGAAGGGAGACGAAAAAGAGTCTAAAAATAAATCAGAGGGGTTTCCAAACGGCAAAGGGGAAACAAAGTGAAGAGAAAAGAAGAGAGGGGGAGAGAGAAACGTGAAAATAGCTTTCTGGGATGTGTCAGGTTTGAAGAAGAAGAATAAAGGATTTTGGGAGGAGTTAGAAAAGTGGAATGTGATTATGATGAGTAAAACTTGGGCAGATAAGAAGGACTGGAAGGGAATAAAAAAAGCTGTTACAGAAAGGTTACGTGTGGACAATGCAAGAAGCAAGAAAAGAACACGTTAAAGGGAGAGGGATATGCGGCATGGTGTCAGGAGTGAAAAAAGAATTTGCAGTAAAAGGAAGAAAAGATGGGGACATGGAGGAAAAGGATGGAACAATGATAAGAAAAATTATAATTGGGAAAGTAGAAATAGCGGTGGTGTGTGTATACAGAAAAAGAGGGGAAGAGGAAGGCTGGAGAGTAATAAGGAGGTGGATGGAGGAAAAGAAGAAAGAATTGGTTTTAACAGGAGGGGACATAAATGCATGAACTGGCGAACAAGGGGAGGGTTATAGGATGAAGAAAAGGAGGCATTTATAAGGAACTCCAAACATAGAGAGATGGACAGGGTGGGGAGGAAGTTATTAGACATGATACGAGAAACAGGATGATAGGGAGTATGAAGGTAGGGAATGAGATAGGGTCCGAGCACTTCCCGGTCATAGTCACACTAAGAAGAGGCGTCCGTCAGCACAGGAGAGGGAGAAAGGAAAAAGGGTGCGAAAGAAACACGAAAATGAGAATCTGGGGGATAGATAAATTAAAAGGGTTTAAACAAAAGATGGAAAAGGACAAGGTTAGGCATGAAAAAGAGGAGGGAATAGACTCGTTAATTGAAAGGTTGAAGGGGTCCATTGAAAAGGTAAAGGATAAGCTGGGTACTAATTAAGAAAGAGTAGGGGGAAAGAGAGGCTGGTGGGACGAGGAATGCTGGGAGAGTAAAAAAAGAATGAAAGAGTGTGTGAGCAAATGGAGAAGAGGGGAAATGGAGAAGGAGGAGTATAACAGGAGGAAAAAAGAACATGAGAAGATGCTGGAAATAAAAGGACAAAGGGGAAAGGAAGAATATAAAGCAGAGGTAGAAAAAGTGATCAAAGAAGGTAGGGTGTGGGATGTGATAAATAGGGATAGGGGGAAAGGAAGGGTGTTAACGAAGAAATAGAAATAGAGGAATGGACGGATTATTTTAAGGGTCTATTAGGGGGAGAGCAAAATAAGATCAAGGGGGAAAAGTGTAGGATAGTCCAAAGAGAAATGGAGGAAAGGAACGAGATAACAAGAGAAGAAGTAGATGAGGCAATAAATAGGTTAAAAAGAAACAAGGCCGCGGGAGAAGATGGGATGAAGAACGAAGCGATGAAGTTTGGAGGAGAAGGGATCAGGGATGGGATGTGGAAAGTCTGCAACAAGGTATGGAAAGGGGAAGGTTGGCCGGAAGAGTGGACGACGGGACTGGTGGTACGCTTGTCAAGAAAGGGGAAGGAAAGAAGGTAGAGGAATACAGAGGGATCACTCTCATGTCAGTCGGCTATAAAATATATGCAGAAATCTTAAGAAAAAGGTTGGAGAGTCAGGTAGAACAAAAAGAAAGTATCCCACATAATCAGACGGGATTTAGAAAAGTAATGGGGACTATAGACAACATCTACGTACTTAACTATTTAGTTAACAGGAATTTGGGGAGAAAGAAAGGTAAACGAGTCACTTTGTTCGTAGATTTCAAAGCACCGTTTGACTCAGTGAACAGAAAAGTGCTATGGCAGGCAATGAAAGAGAGGGGTGTAGAGGGAAAGTTAGTGGAGAGGATAAAGGAAATTTTTACTAAAACCAGGATTAGGGTGAAAATAGGAAAGAAAAAGGGCGGGTTTTCTGGACAGGCCGAGGTCTAAGGCAAGGGTGTGGAGATCTGGAGATGCAAGGAACATAGGAAAGTAGAGAGCATGCATGAGCGATTTCTGAGGTGGGTAATGGAGGTTAGCTGGAGTTGCCCAGGATATATGTTAAAAGAAAAGTTAGGAAGAGAAAATATGGTTACTACACAAATTAAGAGAGCCTGGAGGTTTGAAGAGAAGCTAAAAAGGGGAGAGGGAAGCAGAATTGCACAAGCATGTTTGGGCGAAATTCGGAACAATGAAGCGAGAGGTAATATGGGAAATTCAAAATGGGAGGTAGAAAGGAGAAAAATGAGAAGGGTGTGTAATATTCGAGAAAGGGTTATGGAGTGGCAGGACATAGAGTTAGAGCTATTGGTTAAACAAGGAGAAGAGCGATGGACAAAGATTATAGATTCGAGGTACAAAAGATGGTATATGATGTTCAAAGGATTGACGGAATGAGAATATCTGCAAAAAATAAAAAAGGAAGAAAAATGGAATAGGGTTGTACGGTTCAGAATGGGAGAAGGAGTGAGAGCATGCAGATATTGGATGGATGAAGAGGAGAATTTATACAGAGTATGTGGATACGAAATGCACTCATGGGCACATGTATTAGAGAGATGTACAAGAGAGTAAGAGGGACAGTTGAGTGTGGATGAGTGTTTAAGATGGATCTTGGATGGTAGTGGACAGGGAGTTATGTGGATGAAGAAATTGGAAGAAGTAAGGGAAAGCAAGGGAGAGCCAAACGGGTGATCCTGGAAAGGGAGAGTAAAAACGAAAATACTATTGTTTATACTACGTAATGCGAAAGAGTAGAATATTAGTAGTAGTTTAGTTAGACTAAAGGTGGAATTGTAAATATATGTACAGAGAGAGGTGGCCTTCAAACCCGTAAAAGGGAGAGATTAAATACATACAACAACATTACCAGAAATATCAATCTCAAATATTTATTTAATTATTAAAAATCCAGAAGTAAAAACAGGTTATATTCCCCAAATATTAATGAAACCTGGAATATTTTTAGGTGATGCAATTGTTACAAATAACCAAGGTAAAGCATTTGTAGAAATAGCAAATACCCAATCAGAACCACTAGAACACAAAAATGAGTCCAGAGGATTCACATAAAACAGCATTTTCAACCCCTTACGGTCATTATGAATTCGATCGAATGCCGTTTGGATTAAAAAATGCTCCAGCCTGTTTTCAACGCCTCATGAACATAACACTATCAGGTTTAATTGGAACAGAATTATTTGTATACTTAGATGATATAGTTATCTATGTTAATTCATTATAAGAACATCTACAAAAATTTAATACGCTAATGGACAGATTACGTAATGCCAATTTGAAATTACAACCAGACAAAAGCGAATTTTTAAGAGCCGGTTATTACCGAAGATTTAAAGAAGGTTTTTCAAGAAAGGCATCACCTTTAAATCAAGTTTAAAAAAAAGATATACAATTCGAATAGACTGAAAAACAACAAAAAGCATTTGATATTTTAAAACAGGAACTATGTGAAGAACCACTTTTAAAAGACCTGACTTTAATAAACTCTATATACTTACTACCGACGCTTCAGGTTTTGCAATAAGCGGAATTTTGTCTCAAGGTGAAATCGGAAAAGACAAACCAATAACGTACGCATCTAGAGCACTAAATGTTCATGAAATTAAATATGATACATTTAATAAAGAAGCTTTGGCAATAGTGTTTTGTGTCACTCATTTTCGACCCTATTTATATGGATGAAAATTTTAAATACTTACTGACCATAAGCCTTTAATCTGGTTCAAAAATTCAAGCGACCCACGTTCTCGTGTAACCAGATGGAAACTAAAATTACCGGAATACGACTTCGATATAATTTATAAAGCAGATAAAACTAATGTAAACGCAGATGCCTTGTCAAGAAACCCCATAATTATAGCAGAAGATGGAATTAACAAAAAAGTTACTATCATATAGAAGAAAAACCCCAAAATCCAAGACAATGATGAAGATGAAGAAGAAAAAGAAGAAATTGAAAGAAATAAAGAATATGAAGAAAATCCTAGTAATGAAGAAAATCAAGTTTTAGAAATAAACAACTCAATTAACCAAACCTCAGAAATCAAACATACAAAGCCAAATTCCGAAAACCGTCCCCATATGATAAACACTCTCATATCAATCATTTTAAACGTAATCAGTATGCTATTAAATATTCCAAATGCAGGAAACTTCAAAAAAAATATTAAGAAAACCAAAAAACTAATCATAGATAATTTTGAAAGAGAATCCGTAAATCAGACAAGCTCAGGAGAAATCGTAAATTAAAATTGTAATGCAGTCGTAACTAGAGGAAAATTATGAAATCTAGGAAATACTACAAAAACTCTAAGAAATACTCCAGAAACTCTAAGAAATAATCCAGAAACTCTAAGAAATAATCCAGAAACTCTTAATAATAAATCAAGAAAAATAAGTAAAAATAATCATATGATCAGAAATGAAGTCCAAACTCAAGAAGAGCATAATTTACAGAATCCAGAAATACCAACTTCCAGTAATGAAATTTCAACCCTAGAAAAGAAAAAACGCGGTAGACCTAAGAAAATCCTAGACTCAAAAGAAGAAATTAAGAGAAAACGAGGAAGACCTAAGAAGGATAATAGTAAAAAGTTTAACATTTTGAAAGAAAATAAAAATCAAGAAACATTCGAAGATGAAGACTCAGATCCAGACTTCTCAAAGAATAATATACACGAATCCCTTTATAAAAATTTCAGTACTTCTGAAGAATCAAGTGAAGAAGAATATGAAGGTTTTAACTATGAAAACCCTCTAAGTAATAGAAACAATAATTGTAATGAAACTAAAGAAATTCTAAGTGAATCCGAAGAAGAAATTTTTTCAAACAAAGATAAACCAACTCGAACAGTCAACAACGAAAAGCATCCCCATTCAAGAAAATCTAGTATTGATCGATAGACACCGAACGCGCAACAAGTAGATACGAGGGTGGATTGATAAGTTTCCGGCCTGACCAAGAAAAACAACGTTTTTAAGAATTTTTTTTTTTATTTCTCAACATAATCTCCTCCAAGGCT
>NC_046657.1:178380846-178389650 GCF_010883055.1 Belonocnema kinseyi | reverse complement strand
CAAGCTATCTAAGGATGGTACTATAGAACGCCACCTCAAGGTAGGCCTAGTGGCGCCATCTCTTGGTCAGGCCGGAAACTTATCAATCCACCCTCGTACACTAGAGGTAGGTCAGAATCCTAAAATCACAATAGAATGCATAATGGATCGAAAAATTTAGCTAAAAGAAATTAACTACATGAATTTAAGCATCTTGTTATAGGCGAAGCTAAAGCAATTAAAAGGGTAAATTTCTATCAAATAACGTTACCTATTGAAACGGAATCGGGCAGCAGTTTATCAAAAGCTCTCGACAATATTAAGAAATAAAATTATTCTCTAAGAGATTTATCAGAAAAATTAAAACTAAAAACAATAAGTATTGCAAAAATATCCAAAATTTTACATGTCGACTGGAAAGAAATAGAATCCACATAAACATGAAAACAGATATTCAAAAATATATACAAGGATGTTTACAATGTCAACTAAAGAAATTAGTTCGTGTTAAAACCAAAAATCCAATGCTAATTACAGACACACCGGGAATTGCTTTCGAAAAAATATCTATGGATATAGTTGGCCCGTTACCAAAAACAACAATAGGAAATGAATGTATTTTAACTATACAAGATAATCTAACCAAATATTCATTAGCCATACCGTTACCTAATCAGCAATCTAGTACGATAGCAGATGCATTTGTCAACAGAATTCTATGTATATCTGGCTCACCAAAAGGAGTCCTAACAGATCAAGGAACAAACTTTCTAAGTAACTTAATGAGACGTTTAACCAAACGTTTCAGGATTATACAATTTAAAAAAACAGCATTTCATCCGCATTCCAATTGATCTTTAGAAAGATCACACCATGTTTTAGCGGAATATCTTAAAAAATTCGTCACAAAACATTCTAAATGGGACGATTGGCTAGAACTAGCTACCGTTTCATATAATACAAGCGTTAATGAGGGCACCAAGTGTACCCCATTTGAACTAGTTTTCGGTAGACTAGCTAGACAACCCTTTAGCGAACCGCCTCTTCCACATGAGAAACTAGAAACATAAGATGATTATTTAAAAGATTTAATCATAAAATTTCAGGAAATACAGTCAATTGCAAGAAATATAAATAGACTTAAACTCTCACATATTAAACCAATTGAATAAATATTACTATATCATTCAACTATAACTATTATCAAATTAGCATAATTAAAATATTATAAAAATACAAACTTAGACTTCTAACTTTCATACAATTGATTAACTAAATAAATATGACTACATTATTTAAAAATAAATATATAAATATACAATTAGATCTTTATAATAAATAAATATTTTCTTATTAATATTTCAAATCATTTAAAAGTTAAAAACTTATTATATTCACTTAAATAAATGCTTATAATTACTCTTGCACTTAAATAACAAAACTATAACTAAACAATGGCTAATCAAAAATATACGTATATAAACAATAATAATTAATTATATTTAAAATAATATTTATAATTAATAATCAAACAAATATTTTAATATTCCTTCTAAATAAATAATAAGCGAACTAACATAGATTTCTATAAATAAATGTAACTATTTAACTTCATTACTTGAATATATTATAAATTGAATAATATTCTCATATAATTTAAATCTCTTTTAAAATATTTAAGAACTTTTAAAATTAAAACATTAAACAATTCTAATAAATCTAGTCAATATTATTATTTAAAAAAAAAATAAAAAATAAATCTTAACCGGGTACACTCCTGTTTCAGGAGAATGGACAGCAAAATCACAAATTTTATAATAATTATGATGTTGCCCGTGGCATTAGCCATCGTGGGATACGACTGTGGATCCAAGAGATCAAACATTACAACTATATCTTTATTAGAGGAAGGAGATTGTGAGTCTACTGAACATAAACTAAAAACAACGGAAACGTACATTCAATTAATACAATTTAGCAGTACAGTAACAACAACAATAATACAATGTAAAATAGAATTTTTAGCGATCAATATTTTCTTGTGGAACATCCTCTCACATAGCAGTAGTAAGTAATAGTGAAGCAGAATTTATAAAAGAAATTTCATACGAAACATGCAAGACAATACACGCAACAGGTGTATATAAAGCAAATGATAATTTAATTATCTCAAACATACCAATAAATCAAACAATTCATTAACCAGTAACCTTCGCAGGAGAAACTTACACAGACGGAACATGTTACGGAACTCAATATTCGGATCCTTTTGGTACATGGAAATGGGTTGTAGTAACGGGAACAATTAAAATTAGACTCTATACTCAACAAACAATACCCTAAAATCAGAGAAGATACGTCTAGAATCAGGAGTAACTCGCAAATTATCACAAAATTGTTGCATTGATGATGAATGAGGATATAGCTTTTGGGATCCTTTACCAAAAGACATCTGCCATTTCAACGAATATGAATTGTTATATGAAGGTCCAGCCATGACAATAAAAGATAATAGTACTAACGAAGTTTTCTTCTCTTTGATTACGGATGACATACCCTTCATTTTAGCAGAAAAAAGACATTTCGGAATATGTCAATATTCTTTAACAATAACCGAACACCCTAAAATATTTATATTTGAAACAAAACCTGGAAACACATTTCTTCATAACAATAAACCTAAAATTCAAAATATGGATATATTTGCCTATGTAAATTCAAAATTTGTTTATGTAAAAAAAACATATTAGAACTGAAATAAAACATTTCTATAGTAACCTTTTATATCATCGTTGTATGTTAGGAAGAGAAGTATTTAAAAATGCTTTGACTTTGGCTACTCAAACATGAATGAATGATTAATTTGCGTTTAATTTTATGAAAGGACCAGGATACATGGCAGTACTTGCAGGATAAGTAGTATACATCGTCAAATGTGTACCAGTGGAAGTAACACACAGAAAAATAAATGAATGCTATCTACAGCTACCAGTACAAAAAGGAAATGATTCTTTATTTCTCACTCCACGAACTCATATGTTAACAACAACAGGCACTGAAACAAACTGCAATCCATTTATACCTTCCATGTATACAATAGGAGAACATTGGTATCAAATCTTACCAAATGCAGTAGAATCTAAAAACCCTGAAATCATGCAGCCGTCCAAAGAATCCACTTGAAAATACAACAATTCAGCCTCTTTAGCAACGAGCGGTATCTACTCTCAATCCGATTAAGACAAATTACGCGAGCATATTATGTTTTCAGCTGAAAAACCCATGGTACTTAACACAATAGCACGAGGAGTTATGGGACAACCTACAGTAAACCAAGGAATGTCAATAATGAATCTTATGGATGAAAGAACTCTAAATAAAATTTCAGAATCAGCCTGGGGTCGATTTTGGACCGTATTTACAAATTTTGGAACAGCGAGTGCTGGCCTAATAGGAATAATATTAATTTGTCATGTTATCAAATTCATTGCAGATACAATAATTCATGGTTATGCCCTTCATAGCGTGTTTGGTTGGTCCTTGCATCTTTTAGGACCTTTATGGAATTCGGTTACTAAGTTATTATTACATCTAGGAAAAACCAATGATTCTTACAATCAACCTCCACCAGAGCATCAGAACAACTCATTAACAGAATCCGTTCAAGAAAATAAAAACTCAAAAGGTAACACACATCAATATATATATCCTCAAAATCAACTCTCTGAAATCAATTCAACACCAAAATATATAGTACACGTTTAAATAATAATAGAAAGTACATGTTATATAACCCTTCTATATAATACCTTAATACAAAATTCTTATCCTCCACCAATTTATATTTTAGAATCAACAATCAAAATCCAAAATTCAAAGGCATATACAGTAACTTTAACATCTGGACATTCTAAAGTAATTTGCACAGGGACAAATAAATATGAAATACAACAAAACGCAGAAAAAATACTACTTACAGTTTTAGGACAAACAAACACTACAATGACACCAAATCATATGGATTTATTAGTAACATTATTAAATCTTCAAGATTTATGCAATGAAAATGACATTCCTCAACCTAACTTCACGTTTATTCAACTAGAAGACATTAGTGAAGATTTACTTTACATAGTAATAACTAGGACTATCTTTGTTAAAGCAGCAGTTTTAACTTTGTTTCGTACAGCAAGAAGTTTTTCATTTTGAAGAAAATAACCAGGATAACCCCAGAAGAAGATCTTATCATCCGTACCAAATAAATAATATTTCACCAACACCATCAAACTCCCCAATTAGTTCCACCTCAACTTTACACGCCACAAATCCATTCACCCACCCCAATAACACATCCATTAATCAATATAAACTCAGAAAACGAAAGACGATGTCCAAACTGTAATTTCCTATTGTAAATCTCCTGCATGAAATCAACAAAAACTTCTTTCATAAAAAAAAAATACTAATCTAATCGATATTATATTCTAGGTCAAGTTCCAGAAGCAATATGGCAACATCTCTCAATATATTAATTTTTCTATTATTAATAACAAAATCATATCAACAAAATTTTATTTTAAAAAAATTTACAGAGCTCCCAGGAATGTATTATGAATATACGACAACAGCAAGATTAACAAATGGAAACTGGAATATAATTACACACTTTAACATTGAAAAAATAATATTAATTAATACAAATCTGAGGTAATTATTAGAAAAAATTCTTCCCTTTTAAAATGAATCACAAAAAAACAAATTTTTGTAGTAGAGAACAACAAAAGATAAGAATGGAATCACAACAAAATATATTAGAAGACCTTATACATAAAAGAGAGAAATTTACTGAAACATTTTTGGGAAATATAACTCACTTACCAGAAGAAGAAGATTTGGTCCATTTAAATATTCGAAATATTCTTGTTCGTCTTTTTTCGCAACCTTATGCATGGATCAATAAAAATACTCATATAATAAAATCACCCTTTGGAAATATAAACAAAAAATTTGAAAAATTATACAACACTATTTATACCTGAGAAAGATGGATTCAAGTAAATTCACCTAATAGCATCGAAACTTATAAGATACATGTATCTAATTATTTAGTCTCACTATATGAATTCAATAAAGATTATATATCAACATTACGGGAAATATATTTAAATTTAACCTTTGGATTAAATAACCAATGGTCAGCTACTTTAATTCCACTAGAAAATTACACTAATATATTTCTAGATATGCAATCAAATCAACAAAATATTTATTTTCCACCTTACTTAAAATTTAGTGAACTAAATAAAGATTCGCAAACTCATATATACAAAATTAAAGACAGAATAATTTTCCTATTACAAATTCCAATATTTGCGAGCATAGAAAATTCATTCCTTTACATCAAACCTACAACTACTGATATAGGAATCTCAGAGACTAATGAAACATTTTCTTTTCAACAAAGAATGGTTAAAAACTTGTTCATCGTACCATTTCGGTTTTTTTTTGTAAAACAAATTTTCAAATACTCAAAGTAGAAGGAAACCCTGTTTTTGAGATCGAACTTTTAACAAAGGATTTAACTAAAACTTGTGAACTCTATATCAGCCCACGGCTTAAACCAGTTTGGATTTCTCTCACCCAAACAAATACATGGCTGCATTTAATGGAATTAAATGAAACAATTAATTATCAATGTAAATTCAAAAATCAGACAAAAATTGACATTATAAATTCCGGAATCCTACAACTAGAACCCAACTGCGTTTTACAAAAAATTAATCAGTTCACACCAGTATCATATGAAAATTCTCAAACATATAATAATAATATCTTAAATTCTATCTACAGACCCTTTAATAAAATATATTTTCAGAACTTATTGAAGCAAATAAATAAACTTAATAAGAATTTATTTTCAAAAGATAAATGGATCACAAGCGAACACGAAATCTTAGCCACAAATTTCCTAGAAAGTTTAGAATTTATAAAACAACTTGAAAATACTTCAAAAACTTACAAACAACGTAATTCACAACTATTTTCACTTATGCTTCTAACACTTTTAACGTTATCAATCACTGTAATCAATACTATTTTTATTTATATTAAAATAAACAAAATAATAAAAAATAAAATACAAAAATCAGAAACAGGTTTTAATTTAAATATTTTACATCAAGAAATGCTAAATAACGAAAGAGTAATATATATGACACCAAATATAACAATAAACCAAATGCCTGAAATAATTGAAGAAATCCCAATATAAATTCAAAATAAAGTAAAATACATAAACAAAAAATAATTATATAGGCTAATTATTGTATAGGTATATAACATAAATATAATTAATGTTAGACCCTTATATAATTAAATTTATATTTCCGTGTAATAAATTAATTCAAAAATATTACTACATTAGAATTGCTGTCTTACTTAAATTACGATTTACATCTAAATACAATGACTTATTAATATATGGATAGAATTAGACTCCTATACATCAATCAAATTATTAAAACTAATAAAAATTATTTGATATAATCCACTTGCCCTTTTACCATACTTCTTCTGTTTCATTTTCGTTCGCACAAATTTCGGATTCCACTTCATCCTCTTCTTCCAATATTAAATACTGTTTTTCTAAATCCACTAGATAATCAGAACCCCCTACTAAAGTAAGGGAATCTTTTTCTCCTATTAAATAATACATTTCATCTTTAAAATATAATTGAGTATACCCACTGTAATATAATTCAAAACAACAAAGGGGTAAATCATGGAGAATAAAATGCACTAGGAAGGAAATCCTTTCGAAACCAGGATTACCATACTAGGTTCCATCCCACCAGAATGGAGTACGAATTTTAATATTATCTACAGTTACATAAAAACAATGGTCTTCAAAACGATAGCATTCTAATAATGTGTCACTAATTAAATAATTCATACTTAAAAAAAAATTTTTCACGAAATTCGCGAAATACTTCCGAACGTCGAGCCGGTCAAAAGCAAACTAGCTGGAAAATGTAACGAAACCAAAGAAAAAAAATTTGTTTCTTTCTTCTGTTCTTCCCTAAAATATGTTCTAGCATTTGTATCGTACTATAATAGACCAAACCATACAGTTTCCCTGTAATACATAATTCAAACATTGACAGGCAGGGCAGGTCAATGGTGTGGATACACACCATTCTTATCTTCTAGAATGAAAGGAAACTATGTAGTCATTTAGATTTGACTCAAACCATTGAAGGTAGGAAAGTTGGATGCATTTATAATACAATAGTCATTTTTCTTCCTTTCAATTCCCAAAACGGATTTTTCTAACCAGAATAAAGTATATGACTATCCAATTCTCTTGAAATGGATAACTGACAAAGAAGTCAAAAGCGTTCATATAATGAGTTTCAACCTCAACAATTACTCACCATTGATACCCTCATCAAGGGATTTCCAGCACTTTCTCATAAATCACATTTAACGGAATAGAGGTTGAACACCGTCTCAATTAATTCATCTATTATATCATCCAATGCCCCAATAACACCTTATGTATGTGAAATCACACAATTAGAAAACTTGAGTATTGAATACAGCTTTTTATTATGATATTGTTTCATTATGAAAAACGAAAATATATTCATAACAACCGGAATATATGCTGACTCCAAAAAAGCAGCAAAAAGAAACGTAGCAAATAAAATTCTGGATATTTTAAACCAAAAATACGAATTTATGTCAAGTAGTGAATCAGAGATAATAGAAACAATTACATACTTCGATCGCGAAAAATTATATAAATGGCAAAATAGTTACGAAAGATGCTATAGTAGATTTCATATAGCTAAAAATTGTAATAACAAACAAAGAAATAAATCTTACAAAAATTAAAAGACAAATGTTCATTTCCTATATACGAAATATATTTAGTCCTTAAATAATCGAAATTAAAGTATTGTATGTACTAGACTAAAATTATAGATATTGTCATCTTGTATTTATATAGAAGAAATCAATACTTCTTGATATACTTAATTGAAATATATATATAGCTCATACTCGAATATGCAGTTTCACCCCATATTTCGAGTTAAACAAGGGGAGATGTCACCGTCAGTGACCTTATAACATTTGTGTAATAAATTCAGTATATATTAGTATATCTACATACAGCTCTATTAATATCATGTGAAATTATAGGAACGTGAAATAAATCTTTACAATTTATTCCGATATTGTAAGAAATATTTCAGCATTAATCAAAATATAGGGAAATCATGTATTAATGAAAGCGATAATATAATAAAATCATATAAATCCATGTACTTCAATGATCTCCGTAATTCATGTATATCACAATATACATAATTAAAAATTAAAAAGAAAAGGACAACCGCAGGATTTCGCCGGGAGCGGGTGCTAATCTGGAAAATTGCACCCGCTTCCAGCGAAATCGCGGTAAAATTTCAGCCACAACCACGTCTCACGACCGTGAGATAGGTGGTTACAGTCTGTAAAGGAATCAATACGACGATCCAGCAAAAGCCTCGTGGACCCTAAGAACACGGAGCGACCGGAGCATATTGTTGACACGCAGGGATGCTTTTTAGGCTATTAGCAAGTGAAAGCTTGGCACCTCCAAGAGCGCTGATGATAAGGACGATCAGTTAAACAGAATATTCCGGGTACAATCGTTGCAATTCCCTTATAAGGTCTCGATACCTCTCTTTCTTTTCATTCTCCTTGGATATGATGTTTTTGTCAGCTGGTGCCGGAAATTCGATAACGAACATGGTTCGCTTCTCGAAGTCAAGAAGAAC
>NC_046657.1:178374856-178380746 GCF_010883055.1 Belonocnema kinseyi | reverse complement strand
TCTTCCTTTTGATAAATGCTTCTATTGACCCTACGCTTTTTGCTCTTAATCTTTCCTTTTCTATAGTTTTTTTATACTTCCCCCTTGCCTTCCTTTCCTTTAACTCTTTCGGCGTACTGAACATTTCCTGCTCTAACTCTGTTTCTTCCGAGGAGATACTCGCTCCACTAGCCATTAATCAAATTCAAATTTTCCCGCCTTCTATGCTTTCCTGCCTCTACCGTCGCTGTCTGTTACCTGTCACGCCTTTCTTTGTCGCTACCCAACCCTGCTGCTACCACTCCGTCAACACAGTCTTCCCACCCTGTCACAAATCTCCAAACAAACTTCCACACAAATCTGTCTCAGTCCTACAAAATATCTACCTGCCCTTTGCAATCTTACAATCCCTCAATTAGATCTCTCACCTCCACACCCTTCCACACACTTCCACAATCCACTCACCTCAAATTTCACCACAATATCAGAAAAACTCAGCATCAATAATTCCCACTACTTTACACTTTCATGCCGGAAACGGAAATCCTTCAAATTTAATTTCATTTCCCGATTTGTCCCGGTCCCAAGTATAGCTCAATATTAGGAACAATTTTCATTTTTTTGAAATTGTAATTTTTCGGTTCTAACTTACGGCACATACATTTTATTCTTTGAAAGATTTTCTACAAATCTTGTTAATAATTTTTACATTCTCATCCAAAATGAGAAGGTATTAGTTTTTTATGAAAAATGACTTTTTCTTATTTAATCAAATGTCGACGTTTTGAGGCCCCTTGAGTCAGAAGAACAAGCTTTTACGTCGGGGTCTGTTTGTCTGTCCGGCTTCGTCGTTGTTGTCTGTATACCGGATAACTTTCGAAAGACTGGTCCGATTGGATTGGGCTTTGACACAATGGTTGAGGGAACAAAAAGAAAGATTGAGTTCGTTAAACAGCCATTTTTGATAAAAATCCAAAAAATTGGAGCTTTTTCAAAATTTTTGACACCACTTTTTTCAAATTTTGAAAATTCTATCCACAGCCATTTATGGTACAAAAACTATGGACAATTTATCCTTACAACTTTTTTTGATAAAATCAAACTTGCCAAAGTTAAAGGATTTTCAAAATTAAAAAAACACAACGAAAATGGACATTTGAAGCAAAAAAAGCTTAATATGGAAAAAAGTCAAGAGGCGAAAAACGCTACTTCTTCAATTATTTTATCACATTCTCATCCATAATGAGAATTGTTTTATGCGAAAAATGACTTTCGCGAATTTCATGAAATTTCGACGTTTTGAGGCTTTTTGAGTCAGAAAAATAAGTTTTTACATCGGTATCTGTCTGTCTCTGGCGTCTACGTCGTCATTGTTATTGCTGTTCTGGTTGTCTGTAATATCGGATAACTTTCGAAAGAATAGTCGGATTGGATTGTGCTTTGAGACACAGATTTTTTATTTTAAGAATAGTATGTAAAAATTGTACTATTTTTATTTGTATAACAAATATTTTTCTAAAATTAAATTGTTGCAATAAAAGTGTTTCGAAGAGTTTTTTAAAAATCTTTCGGGGAATAAAATTAGTATTTATAGGTCGACAAAGGT
Organism: Belonocnema kinseyi; assembly: GCF_010883055.1. Lineage (NCBI taxonomy): Eukaryota > Metazoa > Arthropoda > Insecta > Hymenoptera > Cynipidae > Belonocnema > Belonocnema kinseyi. The sequence continues at coordinate 178,379,161 of NC_046657.1, read as the reverse complement.
TTGTTTTCTTTAGCAAATTTAGCGAAGAAATTCATTCTATTGTTTGACAAATATTCTTTGTAAATCAATATTTTTCACAGAAAATTACCCCGAGTGACCTTCAATTATAATTTTATAAGCGTGAAAAACCCACATTTTAATGTTTTTCTATGAAAAACACAATCACTGAGTAACAAGACGAAATTGGAAACAATAAGAGTCAATTTAGTCAGGAACAAGCTTTTTGAACAAAAATGACCTTGAGTGAACTTTTAATACATATTTGTTAATTTCTACAAAAATCAGGCGTTATTTTCTTACAAAAAAAAATAATTTGTGGGGGGTGACAAATTATCAAAAAATAAATCAACCTTGAAGTTGTACGATTTTAATTCGTAACTAAATAATTTGAAAGGTTTCAATCTGAAATTATCGAACACTTTCCATTCAAAAATTCAGATGGCATATTTAAATAGCTTTAAATTTGAAATTATTCAATATACTGAAGACTACAAATTATACTTCAATCTAAATGCAATTGCAAACATTTAATTTGAAATGCGTTGAATTCAAGGTATATTTTAAAAAGAAAACTGAAAGCAAATGATCGTATTGGTATCTTAAAGGAGTATAGACAGTTCTTAAATTAGTTTTTAAATTTTCTGAAGTTTACCTTTTTTACATATCCAAATGTCAAAAAAGCCTATCCAATTTTTTCAAATTTTAATCACTTATTTTCTAAGAGAAAATCACCTCCGTTTACCAGTGACTGAAATGGATTAGAAAAACATCGCGAAGACCCAAGAATAAAAATTGGATGTCCAGCGAATTTTTTAATTTTTAATTGCGATTATCTTTAACTTTTTGATATCAAAAATTTCCATACAATTTTTTTTATTAATACTGTAGGAAAAAAATCAACAAGATCGAGCGCCGAAATTATAATTAGAGCAAATTTTCTGTAACTCTATGGGCACAGCTGAAATATCCCGAAAAATAAAATTCCCGACGCGGTAAAACTCTCTGCCCCGAAAAATACAATTTCAAATTTAATAAAATTTCTGAATAGTTTATAATATTAACGAATTTAAAAATTCTTAAATAATAAAACTTCCCAAATAAAATTGTTTCTTAATCAATATTAATTATTTATTAAAAATACGATAATAAAATATTGTGATCAAATAAATTTTTGTTAAATATTTAAAGTATTAAAAATTATTGTTTGAATTTAAAATTAAAATTAAACAAAAAATTTTACCGACAAATTAATATACAAAAACACGTGTTTTTAAATTAACATTTCGATTTTTCGGAAGAACTTTTGTAATTTAAAAAATACTATATACATTTACAACCAAAATATCTTATCCAGAAGTATATTTTGTTTTAATTATTATTTTAAATTTAAACAATAATGTTTAAACACTTCAAACATTAAAAAAGTTGTTTCTTCGGTATAAATATTTGATTTCAAAGAAAAATGTTTTCAGCACTTGATTATCTCGAAATGTCTTTCTATAATAGTTTTTTTTTAAATTAAACATATGAATTTTCGAGAAAATTTTTTTTCATAATTACAAAAAAAGACAATGTACCGAAAACCTGGATCAAGCTTCAGATCTGAACAAATTCAGTCATACATACATGTCAAACTTTTCTAACCTCAAAAAATCTTTCTACTGCTTTACCGTCATATTTTACGAAGAATGAGAAAACAAGAATTCGACTTCGTAGTACGGCGAGGGCAGCACCTCGATAGGGCAGAAAATGTGATGTTCTATATATATAATTCCCCACCCTGACGCCCCATACCGCATCTACATTTATAATATCCATCGAGAATAGACATAAGGAGACCAAACTGGTCATAGCCCGACTCGCACTCTGCTTAAGTTTACCCCCACCATTGCTACCCCTCACTTGCCTCTACCCAGTACATCTCGCGTCGGATTAGATCGATTAGAGGCGGGTATACCTGGGATTTTGAAATTAGTATCCATTTTACTTATAATCCCTTTGTATTCGCAATGCTCATTCATAGAATGTCTATATATTACTCTAATTTGAAAAGCTCAGTATTTAAATTTATTATGTTTTGAAGATAAACTGGAAATTAAAAACTTTGCAAATTTTACCATTGTTAACGTTTTAAAAGTAAGATTTGACTGCAATTTCTTATGTATCAATCTGCAATAATTTTCGTGAAAACATTTTCTATGGATTTAAATTGATGGATCTATTAATGCTTTTAATTTCAAATACACAGAATTTGAAATTTAGAAATTTTATACGCCTCTAATTAAAAAGTTGGCCAATCTTACTATCTTACATATTAATCAATTTTTTTTTTCGTTTTCAATGTAAAATTCATGGACTTTATTACTTTAAATTTCAAAATATTGTATAACTAGTACTAGTTTGATTCCATGTACATATTAATATAAGAATTATGTTTAATCACGAAAATAATTAAAACGTTGAGAATAAACCTTATTGTAAATAGTGTTTATAACCAAATATTTTATAAACAAATACAAATTTTTGGCAGTTATACATAGAAAAAATTCGGTTTCTAAATTAAAATGAGAATGAATAATAGCACTGCGTATTAAGATTCACTCTGTGAAAATTCCTGGAATATTTTCTAATTAATACATTTTTATTATCATTTGTGACTGACTGAGACTTTAAACTTAATCTCAAGCTATTTGGATGGAAGAAACGAATTCCTTGTACGTGAATTTCTAAAATTTTTAATTTATTCATCTAATTTGTTTTTAAAACTAGAAATTGTTATATTTTACGCTATTTTATGGTAATTTATTTGTTCAACTAAAAATTCCTCCTTTTAGGATCCGTGGCATTGCCCCCCCCCCCTTATGCCATTTAATAATAACGTTAGAAGATGAAGTATGGTGAAATCTTACTTCATTTTCAACTAAAAAATATGAGTTCTCAACGAAAAATGTAATAGTTGATATTTTAGACAAGAACATATTGTTCATTCAAATCAAAAGCAGCTGGATAGAATTAAAAAGAGCAATTTTTAATAAAAAAAAAAGGTTAAATCGTCACTCAAAGCAGATGAATCTTCAACCAAATAGTTTGAAAATTTGTAATCAAAATCTTCGAAATCCTAAATTTTGTTGAAAATGTTATGGAATGTTTTTTGATTCGTTATTATTTTTTTAATTCTTTTTAATTTCTTAACAACTCCTTTTTATATCATTCGAGTTTGCCATAAAACTTTTAATAAATCCTGCAAAATTAAAATAAGCTGTTAAAATCTTCCATATTCTTTTCGGAAAATTTTGGAAATATTTTTAAATCTTACTAAATATATTCTTAAAATTAATTTTAAAAAATAATCATTTAAAAAATTTTTAATTTAAAATAAATATCAGTAAATTGCAAAATAAATTAATTCTAAGTTTCATAAATGACAATTTTTCTTTGAAATCTTATTACATATTCATTTAAAATTATTTTTTTAAACTGAACAATCATTAAAAAATTGTACAGGAATCTTGAGTATATTTTTTTATTATCTGAAAAGTTTAAAAATCATTTAAAATCGTCAAAATCTTTAAAAATACATATTTTGATAAACTTTTTAAATTAGTCTTGAATCTCTTAAAAACTTCTAATTATCTTTTAACCTAATCGATTTTTTTCTAAAGTGATAATTGTTCAATTTTCATTTATTCTTCCAAACTCGTTTTCAATTTTAAACTCTTTTAGGAATTCTGTAAAAAATAGTTTATAAAAGAAAAAAAATTGAAAATTTTTCCATAAATTCTTACTCAATCCTGCAATATAAAAAAATATCTTTAAAGTTTCTGATTTTTCGATAAAATATTGATAATCTTTTGAAATCTTCTCAAATATGAATTTTCAATAAAAATGTAGATTTTCAATTTAAGAAATTAGTTTAATTTTTAATGAAATAGTTGAATATAAATATTTTTGAGAAGTTTCCACTAATAAAAATAGTCTTCTAACAAGAAACAAGACTTTTTAATGCACGATTTTGTATCCAAATAATAAAATTTTTAAATGAAAAAAGTGCAAACATCAATAAAATAGTTTAACTATATGTTTAAAGATCAATTTTTGAAAAAAAACGACATTTCAAACTGAAAATATTTAAATTTGCAATCAAATTAATTTTTAACTACAAAATTGAATTTTTATCCAAGAAGAATAAGTTTCAAACAAAACACAACCAATTTTCTACAAACTAGTTACGTTTTTCTCGGAAGAAATTAATTTTGAACTAAGTAAATTAGTTTTTAACCACGAAATATACTAAAATATAGTATA
>NC_046657.1:178372737-178374756 GCF_010883055.1 Belonocnema kinseyi | reverse complement strand
TTATAACTAAAAAGACGAATATTATACAAATAAAGTTGAAGCAATTTCAATTTTATGAAAGATTTGTTGTAATCTTCGAATTTTAGAGTTATAAACTCAATGGGAAATTTCTAAAATGCAACCAAAAGGACAACAGCTTCATTTTATTGCGGGAAATCCTTAAATATCTCTGGTACCCCAGTCTTCGAAGATATAATCCCAGGCGAGAAAAAGCAAGCGAGGGGTAACGCGCAGGATGCAATGGTTGGGGTAACCTTAGCAGGTCATAGTGCGAGTCAGGCATTTGCCGACCAAACTGTGGAACTAAAAATGAACACTTTTCTGTTGCTAGAAGTGCGCACACACACACATGTGCAAAATCATACTTACGTATAGTTCAAGACTTCCCGAGCATGTCGTGCCAACCGCACTTGAAAAAAAATATGGCTGTCGATGTGAACGCGAGTCAAATGTGAATAAATAATGATTGAACAATTAATAGTTTGTGAATAACGAAAAGAATGTTAAAATTAAAAATGGCTGTATAAAAGCGAAAGTTTCGAACAAGTGTGGTTTCAAGTGTAGTTAACAAGACTTTCAGAGTGGTATAAGTTTTATTGTTTTTGTTACGAACGCGTCGAATACCTGTCGCACGCATAGTGTTGGTAAAAGTAATTTGATATTATCATAAACATACTACCTACCTCTTCCATGGCAAATAAGTTTTTATTCCACAAACATTTCAAAAAATCCTGTCTGATTATCAATTATTTATTTGTTCAAGCGACCTGCCAAAACAAAACAATGGAGGCCATATTTTTTTTAAATTGCGGTTGGCACGCCACGTTCGGAAAGTTTTGAACTATATGTAAGTGTGATTTTACACATGTGTATGTGCGTACTTCTGGTAACAGAAAAGTCACCGTTTTTGGTGAAGTCCATGCATTACAGATTGGTCTCCTTATATCTATTCTTTATGATAATATCTTTGGTTTAATGCACAACTTTTTTTTCATACTCCCTTTACACCATCGACCGCAAAATGGCGGGTGCACATCCACGTCTATTTAGGTGCTCTACCTCAGTGATCGGCAAACTTTTTGCTTAATTTTCAGGTATGGTCAGGCTCCACCCGACTTAATTTTTTCCACTACTTTTCGGTCTATCCATGTACCTTAGTGTGAGTGAGCTTACTCCAGCAAGGGTCTTTTGTCCACAGGCATGTTGAAGTAGGGAAATTAAAAAATTTTTGATTTTTCAACTTGCGATTTGAAAATAGCATTATCAGCAACTACGAATTTTTCCGATTCCAATGATACATTACTTGCCTAGAAAAGTAAAAATTTTGAAAGAGCTAAATATCAAGAAACATCAGATTTACAGTCAATTTAATACTAAATACTTCTAAAATTTTCAACCTTTATAAACAAATTATATGTCTTTATAATCGGAAAAATACGGAGATTCCAAATATATTACTTTCAAGTCACTGATTGCAAAATTACGATTTTTTAATCTCACATTTTTTTCGGATTTTCTAACAAAGGACCCCTGAGGAAAGGGATGGTCTGGCCAAGCTCGCAGGTACTGCCCTGAAAGTAGATGCCAGGGCAGGGTACCCTTCCCTGGGCAAAAGCGTGCCGACCACTGCTCTAACAGTACCCTTGCCGCATGTGAGTAAAATACCTTTGCCTTTATGCACAAGTTTGAAAGCTTGTTTAAAATCGTTGCTATTCTTTCTAGTTCGAATTTTTGTCACCAGGGAGCGTATCGCAGTTCGTCGTGCGCGTAACGGCCTTCAAGAGCGTTTTTACGCGCGATAGCAGAGAGCGACACATTGTACCCGTACTTTGGTCTGTCGCTCTTTCATACCGACCAAACGACGCTTTATCGTCGGCAGGCCATGTGCCGCCTGTGATCCCAACTTTTGCATGTTGAACCAGTGATCCCAGATCTGAAACGAGATGCGGTCCAATACTATGACAGGGCTATGTTCGTGTGAATATAGTAGGAGACGCTGTAAATGACTGAGTTGCGCGC
>NC_046657.1:178364184-178372637 GCF_010883055.1 Belonocnema kinseyi | reverse complement strand
CGCGCAACTCAGTCATTTACAGCGTCTCCTACTATATTCACACGAACATAGCCCTGTCATAGTATTGGACCGCATCTCGTTTCAGATCTGGGATCACTGTGTTGAACTACTGCACTTGCCCGGCGCAGAGACTCTCGTTGGTCGCTTTCAGCGCGCGATTCAAACCGGTTGTAATTAACAATTTTTAAAATAAAAAATATATACTTATTATTAATTGCTCATTGATTTCGGAAATTACACAAATTGTGATTTAGAATGAGAATAAAATAATAATGCGTATATTTTTTATAATTAATAGTTTTTTTTAGTTTCACTAACTAATTTTTAAATAAATATATTTCGAGCATTTCATATAATATGTATGAATAGGAGCATTGGTCCGGTAATATGCCAGGCACTTTTGTAAAGGGGGCGTGCACATTTGTACAGCGAATAAGCACAAGGCGCAAAGCACAAGAGAACACGGTTCCACGTACGCGGATCTGCATAGCTACTTCCTATACACGAAGCTTTAGCGGTAGCCACGAGTGGATTGCATGGGAGTGCCACCACTATGAGTGGATGTGTCCAGGCCCTGTCCGTGCCCGGCACTAGTGAAACCACTATGCGCGCTCAGCCAGTGAGCCCGGGAGAGTTCAAGCGGTTCGAACTGTTCATGTTCACGCTACAGTGCACTATACAGCACAACAAGTATAACATTTCCCGCAATTATATACAGAATTTCGTTTGTTCATTTATTTATAAATGTTGAAAAGGAGACGAGTGAGCGATCTGCAGATGTAAAAAAGTGTAGTGCTTGTGGTGTCACATTTACGCAGCAAAGCTCTCTATATAAACATTGTAGAGAAGTGCATGGTGTGATTCAACTGAAGACTTATTATGTGTAAGTACAAAATAAATTTGTAATTTATAAATTTTTAGTAGGCCACTATAAATTTAGCCTGAAAAATATTATTGTTTAAGTTATTTCCAATTTTAACTGCAAAAGTTACTTTATTTAAAATAAGTCGGGCTGACCAGGGAAAACTTAATCGTCGGAACAAAGTTTTCAATGTTAATAAAACTCATTGTATTTTAATGGTATACTATTCTCTCATTTTGAATAACTCAGTTTCATACATGCAAGCAATGCAACAATTCTGTAAGTATTGATACAAATTATTTTATAGGACTTGTATAGTAGGAAAATTGTTTAATATAATAAACACATTTTTTAAAAGTGTGTTCTCTATAATTTTCAATAATTTTATGTTCGTTCAAGTTATATTGCAATAAATTTGGATTAAAACAATATAACAATAGGGAAAATTTTCCTAAAGATAATAAGGTTTTTTAAAAATTTTAATTTATATCAATTAAGTCGTTTTTTTAATGCCAGTCTTCCTGATCATGAAAATCTATATTGAGAATTTTAAGTCTTCTTGAATACTTTCACATCCGTCGGATTTTGCAAATCCCTGTGAAATGTTCGTGAAATACTTTAGTGGTCTTTTGAAATCTTTTCAATTTCTCTCAAATCTTTGGAGAAATCTTCGGAATCTTTGAAATCTTTTCAAATATTTTGATATTTATAAAATCTACGAAATCCCTTTGAAATATTTTGAAATCTTGAGAATCGTGGAAATCCCTATGAAAGCTGTTGAAATATTTCTGTAATCTTCTGTACTCTTTGCTACATCTGTGAATTATTTGAATTCATAAAAATCGCTGTGGAATCTTCGGAATCTCTTCGAATCTTTCAGAATAATTAAAACGTTGAAAATCCTTGTGAAATCTTTGTGAAACCTCTGTGTGATCTTTTTGAAGTCCTTGTTTTTCAAATCCCTCTAAAAACTTGAGCTGAATCTTTAAAATCTTGTTACACCTTTTGAAAACACGGAAATTTCTATTAAATCTTTCAACATCTTAGAAATCCCATTTGAAAATTTTGAAATTTCTTAAATCTCCTAAAAACTTTTGAAATCTGTAAAATATTGGAAATCCGCATGAAATTTTGTGGAAATCTTTTAAATTTTCCGGGAATCTTAGAAATATTTTTTAATCCTTTGAAATCCTTGGAATCATGGGAAAGCCTGTGGAATCTTCTTATAATCTTTGAACATTGTTACGTTATCTCTCATATCATTGAAATCACAGAAAACGATATAAAATTTTTGTAAAATGTTTTAAATCTTCTTAAATGTAAGGCTGAATCTTTCAAATCTCCTTACAGTTTCCGAAATCTTTGAAATCTCCTCAAATGCATTTCTAGATTTGTGAAATCTTATATTTGAAATCCTTTAAAATCTTAGTGGTTCTTGTTAAAGCTTGGTAAAATCAATTTATAATCTCTTGAAATATTCGAGACATCTTTGAAATCATGGAAAGAACTGTAAAATTTCTAAGACGTCACATTTTTTGAAATCTGTAAAATGTTGAAATCCCTGTGAAATATCTGAAAATCTTCCTTAGATTTTTTGAAATCTTGGAAACCTCTATTAAAATCTGTGTGAAATTTGATAAAATCTTTGGAATAATTTCAATCACTGTAAATTGTTTTTGAAATCATTTGAAATTTTGTGTAATTTTTGTTGAATTTTTGAAATATTTGTGAAATGTTTGCGACAACTTTGAAATCTTTTGAAATCCCTGTTTTTAATACCAGTTCAGTCAATTAGGAACTTCATTATAATTTCCCCACCGAAAGAAATCTCTGAGTTTTCTTTAGCGAAATAGCTTGGCCCATTTGAGTCTATAAACAAAGTCGATTTGAAATAAATTAGTCTCGGAGATAGTTTGAGAGATTTGGGTCCTTTTCAAGGTCCTTTTAGTGGTCGTTTAAAGAGTGGTGCGACGGTAATATAATGTTCCTTTTGTATTCGTCACGTACCGGGCGGGCAGAGTTATTTACAGTAGTTGGTCGTGGCTAATCCGCTCTCCCTTTTTAAATTTCTCTTCAAATTATTAACACTTTTTTTAAATTGATGGGTGTTCTCATTACACTTATTTATAATTATAACTTATATACTGATATACAATTTTCTAGTTGAATTAAAAAATGTTGTCTTTTTTGGCATATCTCATTCCATTTACGAGAAGCGTTCTATTAATTCCGATTTTAAGAATTAAAAAAAAAAGTTAGATATCTGAAGTCATCGAAACCCGTAGATTCCGAATTATTATGTTTTAGGCTGTTAACTATGAAATTAAAAAAATCTACTTCTAAATTTTAATCCTAAAGCTTGACAAAGGACCCTTGAGTGTCGGCTACTCTATTGAGATAGCCTCTCTGCTTATTATTTATGATCGTATTCTTATTTCAATTTCGGAAAGGATATGTTAAAGCCTTCAGACCATTTAAACGAGCTTCCTGGACCTTTAAAAATATCTACCTGAGTGCCTGCGGAGAATTTCTCTGAGCTTCTTTGGCCTACAGAATTTTTAGTATATACTTAAAGATTCTTTTCGGTAGAGTTCAGCAACATAACAAATTATTTGATAAATGTTAGCATTTAGTTCAAAAAATGCAAAGCTTTCAAACTGTATGATCATTGATATCCTAGGTGTGACGACAAGTTTGCGGGCCTGAAGTCTTTGTACAGCCATCATTGAGTGGTTCATGAGAAGTTTGAAGTATGTCACGTGTGTTGCAAAAGTTTCAGCAATAAAAGCACACTGAACAGGCATCTGGAAAATATCCATGGCGCTGAACGAGAAAAAAAGGGTTCCTGCAAGATAATCTGCCATTCATGTGTCACTTTTTGGAAAACAGCATTAGCATTAGACGAACACATGAAAAATTGCCAGCCAAGCCATTCAAGACAGCCTGATAGAGGCTTTTGATACCTACAAGTGGCGCGTACAGTCATCGTGTGACTGCGTGCATCAGTTTACGTGCTCGTATGTTGACTACATGGTTGAAGGCAATTTTTGTAACCAACTGACATGCAGTAGCTCTCGATTCAAGCAGCTACGGATAAAGTAGGTTTGACTAGCGAAGTTATTTACACTGATTGTGATCATGATTATGATTAATAATCATATTATATTTTAAATCAATGATCGATCAATTTAATTTATATTGAATGAATGATTGAATTAATTCATAACGAACTTGAATTTGTTGATATTTGCATGCAGTGTATTTGAATTCTTGTTTAATTCTAAGGAAATTTACCTGCAAATGCAAGTTTACCACGTGAGAAAGCAATAACATAAATCTGTAAACTTTTTAATATCTTTTCTAAATTGTGATGTTAAATTGTGATGTGACTGTTAGACCGTTTAACATTTTCATTGATACTTGCAAACAGTGTAATGTCTGTTATGCTGTACGTGATAAATGCTGTATAATTGCCCAGATAGCAATGTGTGAGGGCGTACTGTAGCTACACAATGTGCCAACACGGTGTGTCGCCAAGAACGCAACACGATGTACGTACGAGGTGAGGGTGCTCAATGTTCACTCAAGGTGGAAACGCTCTGTGTGCAGAATGTGCCACACAGCGTGCTACCATATGTGCGGTTACAGTGCACGTTTCGTGTGAAAGAAAAAAATTTAAAAAAATATTCTAATATGAAATAAAAAATACAATTTTTTAAAGTCAAACAATAATAATTGCATTAAATAATTTTAATACAACTTGAAAAGATATAGGATTAATAAGTTTAGAAAAAAAATTCAACAAATAAGAACTGTAAGTTAGAAATATTTGTTTTATAAAAATGTGATATTTCAATTTTTCTAATAATATAATAATAAAAATTTAATTTTTATATACTTATGTAATGAAACAAATAATACGATAAATAATTTTTAAATGAATAATCAAGTTATATCTGTAGTATATTTTTTGAAATTAAATAAACGTGCACACCTTTCTGCAGCACGTAATAATAAATATTAACAAATTTTACACGATACTAAATGATTGAATGAATTCAATAAGATTTTATTGGTGCATCAGAATGGCCTGCTTTTGTTTATATTTCATCTCCAAACGGCAAAATGTGAAAATCGATAAAAACTGACTTGTGAGACCATGTACGGAATAAAGCAATTGTGTTATTTCGTAATATTCCGTAATTCAGTCAACTGAAACCTGACTCTTCTATACGGACTCAACCAAATTAAATTCCATATTGTATGAAGCAGTCGATATTGTTTTAGTTAAGTTCAATTTTTAATCAAAAATTTTGTTTTGTAGGAGGTTTTTTCATACAAAATAAACGTACAAACGTTAATTTTTTTATATGTAAAACTATGTGATCTAGTAAATTGCAATATATTTATTATATATAATTCACATAAATGAAAAAAGCGCAAGCCATTTTTAAAAGCTTTCCCGCCTTGTTGGCGCACGCGCGATCATTCGATCAAATATGGCGAGCCCCGGCCGGCGACAAAGAGGTTACGTGTGCATGGCGGGAGCGAACTTAAGTCGTGTCCCCGAGCAAATACACTCGGTACGTTGCGAAATATTTGCGAATTGTGTTTCACTGCAACCCGGCCAGAAAAAATACATTTGTGGTAAAACCCCCAGGAGAAGCCAAATATTTGGAAATTATATTTCACTTATAAAAGTCTTAATCCAAGCCAGATTTCTTCAAGGTAAGCTATATATAATTTACAAGAATTCTTCTCTTTTACCTTAAATTCCTCATATTAAACTACCACATATCGAACCGTATCAGACATCATTTAAGGCTGTTGACAAGATATTGAATTACATTAATGCCGGTCAATGCGATTTAATTATTTTTCGGACAAAAATGAAATCTGTACGAATTTAAAGGCACTTTAATGTTCGTTTTCCTTGACGTCAATTTAGAAAATCAACCGGAGATTATTGAAATACATTATATGGCTATTTAACATTCTATTTTCATTTTTATGTTCAGGTCATTGATGAAATATACTTTTACAGTATAATATTGGTGACAAATAATGAAGAACGTTAATAATTGAGTAATTATTATATTAAAGATCTTTATATTAAATAATTTGTGCAATTGCAGAATAAAGGCGTCACCTGTTTTTTGGGTGGAAAATAGTATTTTTCTGCAACAAACTATTAGAATCTTTAACTGTACGATAAATGAAGCGATTTGACCAGACAGAAGTTTAAAATTATTGTTACTTTTGTTACTACGATATATGAAATATATGGGTACGTCACGATCTCAGAATGATCATATTTAATTCACCGTTAAGGGCATGTGACACAGCTAAATACCTATATTACCGACCTCACTTTTTCGGTTCACTGAATGTTTTTTTGAACCTAAGAACTTTTTTTTTAATTAAAATATCGAGCTGAAACTTTAGAAGATTTATTAGAGTACAATAAAGTACGTTTAGGTACTGCATTTTGGTAGGAACTTCACTGAAAATTATTTTATCTTTTTTCTGAACCTCAACATTTTTTGAACGTTCGAACTTTTTTTATACATAAAATATCAGTCTCAAACTTTGAGAAATGCAAGAGCCGAAAGAAAACTGCGTTTAAGTACAAAGCTTAATAATAAAAGATGTAAAAAAATATATTTCCACAATCAATTCCAACGGCATCAGCCGGTAACGTTGTACACGAAAATACGAAACCTGGCGGCTACTAGACGAGGCTCTAGAGAGTTCGTATTTTCGTGTACAACATTACCGGCTGATGCCGTTGGAATTGATTGTTGAAACATATTTTTTTACATCTATTATTATTAAGCTTTGTACTTAAACGTAGTTTTCTTTCGGCTCTTGCATTTCTCAAAGTTTGAGACCGATATTTTATGTATAAAAAAAGTTCGAACGTTCAAAAAATGTTAAGGTTCAGAAAAAAGAAGAAATAATTTTCAGTGAAGTTCCTACCAAAATGCAGTACCAAAACGTACTTTATTGTGCTCTAATACATTTCCCAAAGTTTCAGCTCGATATTTTATTTACAAAAAAAGTTCTAAGGTTCAAAAAAACATTCAGTGAACGGAAAAAGTGAGGTCGGTAATATAGGTATTTAGCTGTGTCACATGCCCTTAAGGTGCTTTTCAACAACCAAACAGCCAGAAAAACCCCTTTGACAGGTCACAAAAATAATGTTGTCAAAACCCTACCCTTTTCCAACGTTTCGTGGGGGCGGGAAGGAAAACAGTGGGAGGAAATGCACTTTTTTCGTCCAAAAATGTCTAGAGCCTTCGATTTTGGTCCGATTTTTATTTTCTTTTCATTAAAGTTCATTAAATTCTGAATAGTCTGACACTCTGAACTTTTGTCTCTTCTACGTTTTTATTAATAATTTTTTTCACTCAAAGTATGGACTTTATATCGTCTTAAATGAATGTTTAGAGACTCATAGATTACAAATAATTTGCTCATTAGTCCATTCATTTGTTATAAACAAATTTTATGAACAAAATAGCAAATAGTTTTATTATCGGCAAAAAGAATTCTGTTTATTAAAAGTGCTTCACATTAATGTAGGAATGATATATAATTACAAGAATAATTTTAAATTTTATAATAACTATTGTTATAAACAAATCTTATAGCAAAATATTTAAATGTCAGATTTTTTCAAATTATAATTTCCTTCAATCGTCAGAACGACTTCAGGAATTTCTTAAAATAATAAGTATTTAATAATATTTGATGAAATATAACAATTTCAATTTTTATAAACAAATTAGATAAACAAATTCAAAATTTTGGCACTTTCACATAGAACTTTTTTGTTTTTGCACTAGCAATGTTTTAAGCTTTTGGATGAATGACTGCTAGTCTCTAAAATATTAGAAAAGTTAACAATAAAAATTGTTATAAATAATTCTCGTGATAAAATATTCAAATTTAAGGTTTTATCAAATTAAAATTTTTTGAACTGCTAGAATGGCTACTCATATTCCTGAAAATGTATCTTTTATGATATTTAGTAAAATATAATAACTGAAATCTTTATAAACAATTTTTTAGGAGGTCTGAAATGAAAAGAATAATGAATATCGCCAGAAGAAACCCCGAAGTTTATCTTGGAAGTGACGATGATGTCGAGAATGCGCTAAAAGAAGAACGTTCAGATTCTGGGACTACAGAGGATGAATCAGACGAGGGAGGAGAACGTGGTCAAGTCGAATTAATTGGACAGGACAATTTCTATGCCGATGACGAGGAATTATAAGTCGCGTTGTTAAAGACCGAGTACATTTTTGTTATTAAAATACTTTAAAAGTGTGCGTGAAACTGAAAAATTTATGTTTGTTAAATTTAATTTTCGTTTAAAGGGCAAGGACCGGACCGAAATTTTCTTTCTATTTAGTTATTGACCGAAAAAACATAATTTTTGGTTAAACTTTAACTGTTATTTACAGATTTATACGAAACTTGATAGTACCAGGTGTATACATATGAATCCGGTATTGCCATTTAGCGGCCAGTAGGCACACTTGTAGGCACTGTCGGAACTTACCATTTGTGCTAATTGGCGTATTGT
>NC_046657.1:178361005-178364084 GCF_010883055.1 Belonocnema kinseyi | reverse complement strand
CGAGGGCGCATACTTTGAATAAAATATTTGTTATCATTCTCTTGAAATAAATGTGTTTTTTTCTTGAAAAAATACCGTTTTCATATGTATACACCTGGTATATTGAATTACTTCAATGATTGAATTGAATTTTTTTTTGGTTTTACTGGCAGGGTCGAAAAGGGAACGAAATTTTCGGTCGGGTACATGTTTTTTAGTATAATACTGTAAAAGTCTGCGTTAAACCAACACAATTATCTTTGTTAAATATAATTTTCGTTTAAAGAGCAAGTAAACGACCGAGAGTTTCGTTCTATTTCGTTATTGACCGAAAAAAAAATTTCTTGATAAACTTTAACTGTTATTTTCAAATTTAGACGACCCTAGTGAACCGCGTACATTGTTGAAATTCGGATTCTACGTTAAAATTTTTATTAGAAGGTCACGGTATAATCGCAATAGTTTTCTTTTATAACGGTAAAAAGTTAAAAATATATAATACGCATAACGCCTGTTTACTGCTACTTACAGATGATGCGTTTGAATTGTAGCCGTCAACAGGTGTTATTCGGCTTATATTTTTTCAACTTTTTACCGGTATAAAAAAAAATTATTGCGATTACTCTGTGACCTTCTAATAGGAATTTTAACGTAAAATCCTAATTTCACTAATTTAAAAGATGATCTTACTGTTTTTTTTTTTAGTTTTTAAAATTAAAATTATTTCTTGAAAAAAAAGATCCTACTCCATCTTCACTCCATTGGGAATCGAACCACAAAACTTCTGATTTCCGGACAGGTGCTTTTCCAATTAAGCTATTAGAGGGATCAGAATAAGAACTATTAATTCAAGAACAAAACGCTAATTTTTAGCTAGGTGTTAATGGTACAAGTAATTATTTTCAAATTTTTAAATTTATCTGCTATATCATCAGAGATTGTAACTTACCGACAGTGGATCAATCCTCCAAACTATGAAGGCAGAAGAATCTACACAATGTCGATCAAGTTAAGAATCTTCAATAACAGAAAATGCTTAACGTCTTAATAAGACTAGATGGAAAATAATATTTTTAAATTAAAATTAAAATTATTTCTTGAAAAAAAGATCCTACTCCATCTTAACTCCATTGGGAATCTAACCACAAAACTTCTGATTTCTGGTCAGGTGCTTTTCCAATTAAGCTATTAGAGGGATCAGAATAAGAACTCTTAATACAAGAACATAAAGCTCATTTTTAGCTAGATGTTAATGGTACAAGTAATAATTTTCAAATTTTTTAATTTATCTGCTATATCATCAGAGATTGTACCTTACCGACAGTAGATCAACCCTCCTAACCATGAAGGCAGAAGAATCTACATAATATCGATCAAGTGAAGAATCTTCAATAACAGTTTTGTGGTTCGATTCCCAATGGAGTGAAGATGGAGTAGGATCTTTTTTTCAAGAAATAATTTTAATTTTAAAATATTATTTTCCATCTAGTCTTATTAAGACGTGAAGCATTTTCTGTTATTGAAGATTCTTAACTTGATCGATATTGTGTAGATTCTTCTGCCTTCATGGTTTGAAGGGTTGATCCACTGTCGGTAAGTTACAATCTCTGATGATATAGCAGATAAATTTAAAAATTTGAAAATAATTACTTGTACCATTAACACCTAGCTAAAAATTAGCGTTATGTTCTTGAATTAAGAGTTCTTATTCTGATCCCTCTAATAGCTTAATTGGAAAAGCACCTGACCGGAAATCAGAAGTTTTCTGGTTCACTGTCAGAGCGCGCATAGTGGTTTCAGTGGTGGGGGACACGGACTAGGGACCCGGTAGTAAAGGACGCGCCAATTAGGCAGCTGACTGCGGATTGGTCGAGCGAGAAGAGAGGGACACTACCATTCCTTATCAAGATGCAATAATAAAATTTACTACAGCTTCGCGCTTCGGTATGCGATTAGTGCTTGTTGACATCTTGAAATGGTTAGGGACCCTGTAGCGAGGGATGCTACATCTTTTATGGAAGAAAATGAGTCACACGATGGTTGACTCTTTCACCCGACGAGAAATGGTAGGTGGAAGTGAGTGAACACGACTTCCGTTTCCGGCATGAAAGTGTAAAGTAGTGGGAATTGCGGATGCTGAGTTTTTCTGATATTGTGGTGAAATTTGAGGTGAGTGGATTGTGGAAGTGTGTGGAAGGGTGTGGAGGTGAGAGATCTAATTGAAGGATTGCGAGATTGTAAAGGGGAGGTAGATATTTTGAAGGATTGAGACAGATTTGTGTGGAACTTTATTTGGAGATTTGTGACAGGGTGGGAAGACTGTGTTGACGGATTGGTAGTAGCAGGGTTGGGTAGCGACAAGGAAAGGCGCGACTTGTAACAGACAGCGGCGATAGAGGCAGGGAAGATAGAAGGCGGGAAAATTTGAATTTTATTAATGGCTAGTGGAGCGAGCATCTCCTCAGAAGAAACAGAATTAGAGAAGGAAGTCTTCAGTACGCCGAAAGAGATAAAGGAAAGGAAGGCAAGGGGGAAGTATAAAAAAACTATAGAAAAGGAAAAATTGAGAGCAAAAAGCGTAGGGTCCATAGAAGCATTTATCAAAAGGAAGAGCGGGGAGAGGGAAAGCAGTGAAGAGAAGGAAGATATCGGGGCCAGTATAAAATACCAGAAAATGTTTAGATCGCCGCCGGAAAAGCAGAGTTTGGTAGGGAAAAGCGATAACAGGGAGGGTGCCGACGGTAGCGGAGATGAAAATGAAATGTCGATGAAAGAAGAAAGGCTAAAGGAAATTAGAGAAGTGATGATAGAGGTAATGGGGATTTATGAAGAAAAGCAGGAGAGAAGGGGAGAGGAATTAAAGAAGGAAATTAGGCGGGAAATGGCTGACGTTAAGAAAGAAATAAACAAATGGGAAGAAATCAGGGAAAAGTTGGAAAAGAGGATGGAGTCATTTGAGCAAAAACTAGAAAAGCAGGAAGAAATTAATAACACAAAAGTAGAGGAGATAAGAGGTAGGATGAAGAAACTTGAAAGCTCAAACGGGAATTGCGGTGGGGGCGAGAGTGGGAATAAGGAGTTAGAAAGGCTGAGAAACATA
>NC_046657.1:178352054-178360905 GCF_010883055.1 Belonocnema kinseyi | reverse complement strand
ATTGTATATATAGAAAGGATAAGATTGTAAAAAATATATAGATGTAAACGGAAAGATTGTAAGGAATGGAAGTCATGTAAACCCTTAGTGGACACATTATGAATAAAGAAGAAGAAGTGAGTGAACACTGAAATTGGCGGGAGGAATTAGCGGCAAGTTGGAAACAAAGAAACAGGAAACATCTTAGTGTGTGACACGGAACGTAGGGTAGGGTGGGGCGAGATAAGCATAGCTGTCCTTTTCACGTCAGTATTTAAAATCTGCTAATTCATTGCTTGATCGTAAAGCATTATATATACTCTATTTCAAAATTGAACGGAAAATTTAAAGTATTTAACTTCAAAATGATGTAATCGTTAATCCTAAACTCTACCGTAATTAACACTACAACGAGTAAATAGAAAAACTAATTATATCCACATATCTTTTATTAATTATATTACATAAATAAATATAGAAATTTTTCGAGTTGACCATGTACATTATCTCAGTAAAAGATAAGTTCTACAATACGTAAACTCCCAAATCCTAGGCTGGTCTACTACAATTACTGCTTGACACTGAATTTCATATATATTGGGGTATTAAACAGTTTTTTTAAACTTCTGCCATATTTTTAAACCACAACAATGTTTTTCTTGTTTTTATAGCATTTTACGAGCTTTAAACCAAATTTATTTAAGAAATACACCAGAAAAACAGTCCTCTCTCTTCTAGTTGTCAGCATCTCATGTTATTTAATCGCACCTTTAACAGTGCTGCTATCATACTTTTTCTGAAAATTTTTGTCGACAAGTTTAGTTTTTTATACGCTTTCACCATAATCAGCATCATGCACAATCTGATAATATAAAACATTGCATCCTAACCTACTGACTGCTACACTAAGAGGTTAGGTTAATGCACATGAAGAGGAGGCTCATTCCGCCCCAAAACAGTGGCTCATCCCGCCCCATATGACATTTTTACTCAAATAAAAATTTTACCTATTTCGGTTTTACAATTATATATAAATCTGTTGAAAACTTTAGTCCTAATAAACAAGTTGTCTAAATAACCACTGGAAAACATCTAATATGTGATTTTTAGTGATTCTTGAATGTTCTTAACAAATGAAAAATAGCAGAATACAGGTCTTAGAATTTTTACTTTCGTTTTTCCACATTTATTCAACATTAAGCGAAAAAATTTCAAAAAAGAAGTTTGATAATGTTTTTTCTGATATTAATACAAAAAATATTTACAAAATAAATGATAACCTACGAGAAAATTAAGTGACTCATCTTATCCCCTATGCTCATCTCGCCCCACCCTACCCTAAGTTGATGTGAAGAACATTACTACTTTTTAGGTTATGGTGCGCTCCCTTGATTTGCAAAAAAAGAAAACCAGTCAAGCGTTGCCAATAACTATATTATCGACAGCAGTTGTTTTCGAGCCGGAATTTTGCAATTACGTGAAAACTGCTCTCCTACCAAGTTTTCCAAGTTATCAACTGCTCAGTGGGCACGCAAGTCCTAAACTTGTCCAATATACGTCTTTCGGCGGACGTCTTAAGGACGTCCTGATGAGCTTTTAAAGACATGAAAATATCCAAAGGATGGCTTGAAGACGTCAAATTACATAACATAGAGGTATATTCTAAGGACTTTTTTAGGACGTCCCGGTGCCCACTAGGTGCATTCGGGTTCATTCTAAAATGTTCCTTAAATTGTTATGCGTTAAATTGTGGAACAATTCTTTCAGAAAATCCAATTATTCTAATAGGCGTTTCTCTCGGGCATCGAACTTTCAAAGAAAATTCTATTAAAATGCCAGCACTTTCCACCTCATTATCATTATCCGCATCATCACTTTCCAACATAGTTACAAACATAATCGTTTGCAACAATAACTGGTTTGATGCAACTGCAGAAACAAACTTTGTAATCGCGGCATGATTCGCGCCAAATCCTTTCACACGCAACCATTCAAAGAACACCACGTTTCGCAGTTCACTTTCGTAAACCACGCCCCTTTTCCAGGTTCACTCGATGAGTGCACTTGGTGAGCAACCTGAACGAACCCCGGCAAGACGACGGCGTGAGGGGTCCGCACTATTCTGCGATGAGAGCATGTGCGGTGTAGAGTGAACTTATGTGTTAAGTGAAACATTAGGTCGTGTACATTGCAGAGAAGAAAGTGGAGGGGATAGAGGTACGGCCTCCGCCATCATTTCGTTGAGCGTTCGCCCGTCGTTATGTTAAGCGGGTCGTCTGGACGGAGGACGTCTTGTTGTACGGCTAGTATACTACTGGATCAGCTAATTATTAATTGATAAAGCATACAGTATTTGCCAGAACGGATTGCACACGTTTCTGTCATTTATTGACATATTTTTATTAATTGCTGGCAATATAACCCCTAACATGCGCATGTATAAATATAAATATAATGTTACAGCTGTATTTTGCAAGGGTGAAGTTTTGCGAAAATTTTGACAGGATTTGATAAAATTACACTGAGAAACTTTGTATATTTTAATACAATAATCGTAACTTATGCTATTTTTATATGAAATTTTTCTATTGATAATACGAAGTCTTAGTATTTTTTACAGTAAAATCCTAGGTAGGATAAATTATTAGACATAATTAAATTATATAAAAAGAGAAGAAGTAATAAGTACCTAAAATAAGATAAAAGACTAAATTTGGAAAAGGAATTGCTATTGTCTGTAGGAATATGAATTATACTACGACACTTTCTATTTTTTGTATTATGGAGTAAGACAAATTCGGAAGATCGCTCTCGAATATTAGTAAGTGACTTAGAAAGCGAGCCGAGCGTTGGACCGAGTGCAGCCGAGTGTAAACGATGTCAGCCGACCAACGCTGTACTGAAATGCCTTTAATTTATCACTCAATTTGATTTGATCCAAGGATCCTTATTACAATAAATTAGGATAATTCCAAAATTTACAATTGAAAAACAAATTTTCCACAGAGAGCAAAAAATAATTTTGTAACCTCGATATTAGGATATTTGATTACGTTAAGATATAGTGCTTAGAATTTTAAAAATGCCATCACTGTGAACAATTAATAAATAATTTAATGGAACTCAATTTGACTGCCAGCATTTACAGTTTAGCCGAAGGGGAAATCGTTGTGCTGCTGCGCTGGAGACCCCTGTTCGATTCCCATCAGCTTTACTTTAATCACATTTTTCTGTTTCAGCTTGTTATATAATATTCCTGCATGTATATAATAATCTATAAACTATATATAATCGTGTGTACTGTACAATTGTAATTTAAATAAATATATTAGTGCGAAAGAGTTCAACATCCCATAATAAATAAGTCTGCAGTTACGTGGTATGCTCGTGGAAAGGATACGTATTGTGACCTTCAACGCGACGTGGCGCATGTTGGGTTTATTTTTTTTCGTCTGCTAATCTGACTGCACCAATTTTATACAAAGTCGCTTACTAAATCAGTGCGCCGGTCTCTCTCGACGTTACTATAGTCCTTTGCAAATATTGCAATCTTCTTTAGAAATAAATGTAACCTTTTTTAATTTTTTTCCAATGAATTTTGTAGTTCGGCATGTAGTTACTAGTTACTACTCGGAGTAGTAAACATTACAAAAGTTCCACTATGTTCCTCAATTGCAAACTAAAAATAGTAAAATCTTGTCTGATTTTTGCAAATATTGCAGCAAAAGGTTTCTCCATGTACCAGTTACAAGCTAAAGTTTGGAATGAATAAAAATGATTTTTTAAAAATAAATCCAATCACATTCTATTACTTTTCAATAAATTTATTCACATTATAGAAAGTAATTGTTGGAATGAGAATCAATTACATTTTACGTAATTTAAACCAATCTATATCTATAACTTTAAATAAATTTGTATTATGAATGAAATTGAATATATTTTTCACCAATCATATTTAATCAATTTTTATCACTTTTTAATCATTGTAATTGCGTTATTAATAACAATTGACGAATCTAAATTAATTATATTTTGCGCAATTGAACCCAGTCAATTTCTATGGATTTGAATCATTTTAATTATACGATTAAAACTTAATAAATTAATGAAATTAAATATTTTTCTTTGAATTAAATTGAAACAATTGAAGGGATCAGAATTAACTATATTTTGAGCAATGGAACCTAATCGACTTCTATAGTTTTAAATAATTTTAATTCTACGATTAAGACTGAATAAATTAATTTAATTTAATTTTTTTTGTCACGAGTTTAATTACATCAATTGTTATAATTTTTCTATTATTTTAACTGCTTTATTGAAAACAATTCCAAACTAAATGGATGTGGCTGTCGATCCAAATTGATGTGGCTATGTGTGTACAGGGGGGGGGGAGGCCTAAAAAGTAAATAATCTGCTATCCACCTTTTTTTTGTAATTTTTGTTTGTCTGTTAAAAATGCGCCCCCAAACATGCTTCCCACCCTGCGCTAAGAGATTCAGTCCGCCGCCGCATGTGTGTGTAATTAATTATGAATTAAATCAATTTTAATTAAACGGTAAAATTATATAATCAAATTATTTTTTATTTTATTTGATTTTTTATATAATATTTGATAGAAATTTATGTATCATACATTACTATTTCTGTAAATTATGTTCTGGTTTTTTAAATTAAAAACTCCATAATTTCAAAATTGAAAAAATATATTTTTGAATTTTACTCGAGTGGTTGAGCAAAATATATAAATATTTTGTCTTACATTTCTCAATTTAAGCTAAAAGGTCAGAAATTAATAGAAAGTTTCAAAAATATTTATCTCTTAATTGTTAGTTTGAAATAATATAATCTGTACATTAATTATTTATTGTCGCGGGCACATTCTCATCGTGCGCTGTACCCGTGGCTTGCAAGGTTGAGCGCGCCTAGGCGTGCGTGTGTTGAATTCATTTATTCTGTTGAAAATTAATCTTTTTGGTCCAAAATTAATTTTATTGATTTTTTTTATCGTCTTTTTAATAAAAATGCAATTGTTAAGGTCTAAATTACTCTATTTTGATTAAGGCTTCAACAATATGGTAGAAAATTAAAGTAGGATTCGTTTGTAAATAAACTTTTCCGTTAAAAATCCATTTTTTTGGTTTTAATTCAACTATTTGATTAAATATTAAACTATTTTAATGTATTTTGTTGAAAATTAGTGTATGTCAAATCTAGTTTTTTTAAAAGCATATTTCTGCAAGACTGACCTCTTTGGCTTAACATTTAACTTTTTTTGTTGACAATTAGTTTTTTTTGATGTTCAAAATTACTTTTTTCTCTGAAAATTGCAACTTTTCTATTCTTGATTAGAAATTGATCTAATCCAATAAAATTCAATTGATTTCAATCTGCTTATTCTCATTCAATCCAATTCATTCCACTTGAATCCAAGCCAATTCATTCCAATCCATTCCAATTTGTTTCGAGCCAATGAAAACTATTCCGGATCACTTACTTCTATCCGTATGAAGTTGAATGTATCCAAAGTAAATTTTAAATCCGAATTCGGATTCAGTCGGATTGAATATTCGATTTAGACCAATCTGGATCCAGATTGATTCTGATTCAGTCTGATTGAAAATTCACTTCAGCTTCGTTCGGATGCTTTCGTATAGAAGTCTCGTATTGAATCTGATCGAGCCGGATTAATTTTCAAACGTTTTTTAACAAACGAGATACGGAATAGTTCTGATTCCCTACCGATAGAAATGCTTGAGAATAGTTAGAGATTTCTATCGGAAGGGTTATCTCGGAATGACTTCCTATCCTAAAGTTTTTCCAGGGTAATTAAATCTAAACCAATTCATTCCCATCCAAATAATTCCAATCCACTCAACTTGAATCCAATTCAATCCACTCCAATCCTCTTAAGTCAATTCCAATCCACCCTTACCGATAGAAATCTCAGAGTATTCTCAGGCGAAATAGCCTGTCCAGTTTGAGAATATCTGCAGTTTCGATTTGAATGATTCAGTCACAGAGATGGTCAGAGAGATTTAGGTTCTTTTCAAGGTCCTTTTAAGAGTGATCATATAATGGTTTTTTTATTTACAGTAGTTGGCCGTCGCTAACCCGACTTTCCCTTTTAAATTTGTCTTCCCATTATTAACACTTTTTTTAAAAATAGATGAGTTCTTATTATACTTATTTATAATTATAACTTATATACTAATATACAATTTTCGAGTTGAATTAAAAAATATTGTATTTTTTTGGTATATTTCATTCCATTTACGAGAAACGTTGTGTTAATTCCAATTTTAAACATTTAGAAAAGGAAGTTAGATATCTGAAATCATCGAAACCCGTAGATTCCGAATTATCATGTTTTAGGCTGTAAAGTATGAAATTTCAAAAAATATATTTCTTAACTTTAATCCGAAGGATTGACAAAGCATCCTTGAATGTCAGCTACTCTATCGATATAGCCTCTCTGCTTGTTATTTATGATCGAATTTTTATTTCAATTTCAGCCTCTCTGCTTGTTATTTATGATCGTATTTTTATTTCATTTTCGGAAAGGACATTTTAAAGCCTTCAAAACATTTAAAGGAACTTACTGGGCTTTTAAAAATATATGCTTGGGTGCCTGCGAAAAATTTCTCAGAGCTTCTCAGAGTCTTGAGAACCTTCAGCATATATTCTGAGATTTCTATCGGTAGGGACGCAACTCCAATCCAATTCAACCAAACCATTTCAATCCATTCAACTCAGTCCCACTTAACTCGAATCTAATTAATTCTAATGCACTCCAATTCATTTCAATCCTCTCAACTTAACTCAACGCGAATCCAATTCATTCCAATCCACTCTAATCCACTCAACTCCATTCCAATCCAATCCAGTGGGCGGTTCTGCGACTTAAATGGTCTGCGACAATACGTGTTTTATATTTCATGAAAATGTATATTTTTTGTAGGGACTGCCATACATAATTTTATTACATGCTCCAAGCAAGTTCCCAAAGCATTATATTTTACTTTCGTTACGTGTTTTGCTTTGTGACTATGTGCATGTAGACGGCAGACACAGCTAAGCCTAAGGTGCTGGAAATGAAGATAGTGAACATAATAAAAAGGTTGTCATCCGTAGTGGACAGTCATAAACATTCAAAAACAAACCCATCCGATGATCTGCGCAGCAAAGTCATTCTACTGGAAACAAACTTCTCTGAAGACAAGGCATGAAGTGAAGTGCGGGGGTTCATTGGAGAGAAAGCTTTTATTTTTTTAGCAAGTTATAAATTAAATTTGGTATAATTAGTTCAAAACAGTGTTCCAAAAATAAAACAATTTTAAGGTGTTGCTTAATCGGAGTTCGATTGTTTTGCTCGACGATATAATATGTAATTTGAGACATTTTGAAGCCACCGAAATTCGAGCGTCTATTTTGTATATTCCAAAATTCGGTTCTCTAGGTTAAAAATTGGGTTCAACAGATAAATTATATATTTAATTATATTATACTATATATTTATAAATACATATTTATATATTTACATTATTCACATTAATTATAAATTTACATTATTTGTAAATTTGATTTAAAAGTTCAAAATATGCGAAGTTGCCAAAAAACTAAATGTTAAAACTATCCACTTGAGCAAAATTGGAATCTTAATATTCCAACGTATGGCCCTTTGCAAATTTATTTTTAAAAATTATAGGTTTATTGATTGCGCAACAAATAAATTCCAAAATTTAAAATTCATATATTCAAACAGTGGGTTTATTGCAACAATTTTCACAAATTCGAAATTTGTGAAGTGGACGAAAACTAAATATAAAATACCCACCCTATCAAATTTAAAATCATAATATTTTTTAACATTGGTTCCTTTGCGAATTTATTTTTAAATAATAGACTTACCAACTCGTAAAAAAGACCAATTACAACTTTACCAAACTCATATTTCTATAACATTTTTGCAAGATTTACTTATTTTTAAACTTATTCCGAAATTCTGAATCTCGAAATTGCTCGGAAGCCAGTTAAGGTTTTTGTTTTTAAGTTGAAAGTACAATTTTGTATTACTCTTCGAAGTTTATTTTGAAAACAGTATCAAAATCTAACAACAGATTTCAATTGAGATTTGTAGGGAATTCGTTAATTTTGTTTTCTCAAACTGTTCTTCTTCTTATTCAGAGTGAAGAAGAAACTGATCCCCTCGATCTGCAAGACTTGGAAAACGACGCTGACTCTGAAGGTGAATCTTCAAAACCATATGTGGAAGAGATACAGATTAAAGATGAGCAAATAAATAAGCTGAAGAAGGACAACAGTGCGTTGCTTTTAGAAAATGACACCTTAAAGGAATTCAACTTTAATTTTTTAAAAATCCCTTTTTAAGAATTTGGCCTTACAGCAGTGGGTAAGATACTTTTATCTCGTGTACGGCCTTTGCACTTCTGCCACATTTGTTCTGAAACCTATTAAAATTAAAGGTCAGGTATCGAAATCCGTAATTTTGTGATTGTAAATTCTATTTTGTAAAAGTTTCTTCGGCTCTAACGAAAACATTCTCATCATTCACCTCGTGCTTCGCACTTTATTTGTCCAAAGTGCGAAGATTTCTACGTTAAGTTCAACTCTATTACAGTCTGTCAAGTTAAAGCGTGGGTAACTTTTTTGGTAAAATATTTTATTTAAACGCATGTTTCTACATGGAATTACATTTGTCAAGGTGTCGAGCAAAATGCTTTTCTGTTAGTATTTTGTCGAATCACCGCCGGAGTCGATGATGGCCTGGCACCTCGAAGGCATGGTTTCGACGAGTTTTTCCGCGTACTCTCTCGGCAGAGACCTCCAAATCCGACGAATTTGTAGA
>NC_046657.1:178349843-178351954 GCF_010883055.1 Belonocnema kinseyi | reverse complement strand
GGGAGCTCTTCTTAATATTTTGACACCAAAATCATGTCGATACACCTTACCGACTGCGAGTAAAGCCACCCACGCTTTAACTTGACAGACTGTATATCAAATGTAGATTATATTTATTTATATACATCAGCCTGGGAATGCTTATTCAGATATTTCAAATTAATATACCAATTTTATTTTTCATGATTATAACCAGGTTGTATCCGGGATACAGGGAAATATTTATCCAGGTAAAATATACTTTATCGTACTTGGTGTCTTTATCGATAAAAATACATACTCCGTGATGGGTGCCGAACAGAAGCCTGTTTTTACATTACAGCTGAAATAAATGTATGGTTCCACGTCCTGGATAGGTCCTCGTGTAGAGCTAGATATATTGACACTTATTGACTTCTTGTACCTGATTGGTTCCTGATAGACCCGAACGATCCGGGTTCTATCTGATCTTATCCGGAATTTTAAGTAGGGGTATTATTTGAATAAATGTATATTATTATAATTTATGACATGCTTCTCAGCATGAAAACAAAAACACAAACCCAAGACGACTCTCTCGGCTCCAGTTCTACCTCCCCCCTCTCCCAACTCTCCCTTCTTAACTGAAGTTTTTGGTGGGACTGACGTTAGAACTACAATCTCCACCATATGACGATTTGATACTTAACTTTGACATGATTTCGACTCAGAAAATAAACTTATTGCATAAAGGTGTTAGTTGGGCATATAATCTGAACAATGAATAATACAAACTACAAAATAGCCTCGGAAAGGACTGACGCCGGTTGATAGTGATTCTAGAGAAGTAAAAGATGTCTTCTGGGACACTTTAAATGACACAATAAACATTTGCGAATACGGGGAAAGAATAATTCTACTAGGAGACATGAACGGTTGCGTGGGCATCCAAAATCAGGATACAGAAAGAGTATTAGGTAATTTTGGGGATCCAAGAACAAACTATAACGGAGATAAATTAGTTGGCCTATGCTTAGAAAGGGGTCTGTTTATTACAAATACTTGGTTTAGGCATAAAATGATCCACATGTACACCTGGTCTAAAAGAAATAGCCGCAGTATAATTGACTTTGTTGTTGCGGATGAAAGATTAAGAGATTTAGTCAAAGATACAAGAGTCATGAGGGGTCCTGAATGCAATACTGTTCATTACCTTCTGATTTCAAAAATTAACTTAGGTCGGGGATGGAGAAACAAGAGAACCAAGAAAGCAAAACAAACGCGAATCAAAATTGAGAACCTACAGAAACCGGATGTGCGAATAGATTTCCAAAATAAGATAATCGAAAGCATAGATAGGGCAACATGGGAGGACCGTATAAAAAACAAAGATATAGAGAGCGCCTGGACAATGTTACGGAATATCCTTGTTAGATGTACGATTGAAGTATGTGGTACCGCAGTTGTAGGAAGAATGTCTGGTGATGCGTGGTGGAATGACGAAATTCAGGCTGCCCAAAAAGCAAAAAGAGAAGCATACAAGAGAACTTTGAACATCGCAGGTCTTAGCAATGAAGAAAGAAATAGACGTAGAGATGATTATAGACGCGAAAACAGGATACTTAAACGATTAGTTAAAGAAAGTAAAGATATAATTAGAGCAGAAGAAGAGATAAAAGTACAAAACGACTTTGAAGGAAGCAGGAAACTACTTTATAAAAAAATGAAAGGAAACAAAAGTGCAGAAATAGTCAACATGAGAAATAGCAGGGGGGAAATGGTATATAACGCAGACGGAATACTAGAGGCTTTCAGCGACTATTTTAGGAGACAATTCGGAGATGAAGCTATAGGACACCTCAACTGCGATGTTGAACACGATGCGATAGAAAACTCAATTGAGAAAGTCTGTGTTACTGAGGTTAGGAATATAATTAAGAGCTTGAAAAACGGTAAGGCTGCCGGAGTAGACGGTATTAACGCTGAAATGCTTAAACACGGTGGCGCGTGCATACCACTTAGACTGTGCGAATTGATAAATTTATGTTTCGAGATTGGAGACGTCCCAGACGATTGGAAAAAAGCGATTATCGTACCAATATACAAGAGAAAGGGAGATAAAAGCGAGTGCAATAATTACAGAGGGATTAGCT
>NC_046657.1:178339340-178349743 GCF_010883055.1 Belonocnema kinseyi | reverse complement strand
TATTTATATTATTTATGGACAAGTTTTTAAGAATGGCTCTCTTCGACGAAGAGGGTGTGGATCTCGAAACAGTAAGGGTACGTGGGTTAGCGTTCGCAGATGTTAAGGTTGTTATGGCAGAGTCTATCGAAAACTTACAAAGAATGTTGAATAAACTAGATGCAAGCATGAAGAGCATGGGCCTCAAAATTAAGGCAAATAAAACAAAAACTATGGTGTTCGAAGGAAAGAGTGCGAAAACACTATGCAATATTTTATTAAATGATGAGAGAATTGAACAAGTTGATAAGTTCATATACCTTGGTAGCTTATTTACTAGGGACGGGAAGATAGATGAGGAATTAAATAGACGAATAAATGAAGGTAAGAAGGTTATTAGTAGAGAAGGTTCCCTTATCAGAAGTAAAAGTATATCAAATAAAGCTAAAATGGCAATACATAATTCCATATTTGCACCGACAGTACTATAGGGTAGCGAGACATGGACTTATCAAGAAAAAGATAAGAGTAAAATTAACGCAATTGACATGAGATTCATGGGCATAATAAGCGGGAAAACCCTGATGGACAAAATAAGTAACGAGACAATTCTAAAAGAATGTGGCGCAGAAGAGACGCTAGTAGATACATGGGAAAGAAATCAGTTAAGATGGTTCGGACATGTTCAGAGAATGCCAAATGAACGACTAACGAAACAAGTGTATCAAGGTAAAGTAAATGGCAGCGTGCCCAGAGGTAGACCGCGGGAAGAATGGTTAGAATGTGTGAATGAGACCCTAGTTAGAAGATACATAAGAAGTCACAGAAACACGAGTGCCTGCATGAAAAAATGCATGGACATAAAAGAAGCTAGAGAAGTATGCCAGGACAGGAAAGTATGGCGGCAAATAGTTAATGAAAAGAGTGTCAGTAGAGTGAATTACGCCTGAAACAAAAGACCTTGGCTGCTAATGGACCCAAGTGGGGAACCTTACATAACGACTTCGTGAGGTTCTTCGCTTGGGTCGATTGCTAGAGAGATTGATCAGCAACCTGGGTCGGAGCAGTGTTGCGGAACGAGCGTGTTATTTACTTAAATAGCATGAGAATTCTGGATCAATCTGAAAAGTCTCTATCCCTTCCACACGCTACTCCTTTCCCCTACCGAGTGAGTCACGCCTACCCCGAAAGGGAAATGGCTTAATAGTGTAATAATAATAATAATAATAGATATTGAAAAACATGTTTTTATTGTCTAGTTTTTATTATTTAAAATAATGTGAATTGTAAAGAAATTACGTTAATTAACCTTTCACTGCACTTTGTGTCGCTTCCCAAATAGTTGATTTGTTTATTTTAAAGGTATTTTTTCCGATTTAAACAAGAAATACGCATCCGATCAACAAATGATGAATAAAAAATATGTTGATCTTTTTTGAGTAAATAACTTTTTTTAACTAATTTCTTTCTACCTTGTGTTATAATTCAAACTGTTATTTTTTACGACGAAAACAAAAATCACTCTTCCTATAAAAAAATTGTTCATGACAAATTCTTAGATCTTTTTTGGGTGTCAAATTTTTATCTATATTAATTTCTTTTCATAACTTGGTGTCTTATGTCCAAAAATTTAATTTTTTAATTTTTAGTATTGTTTTTTACGAATAAAAAAACTGCCTGTCCTATCAAAAACTGATTAATAGCAAATTTTTAGATCTTTTTTTATGCACAATTTTATTTTTTACTTTTATTCATATCTTTCATAGTTTCACCACAGAAAAAAATGTTTAATTTTTCATTATCTTTTGTGTGATCAACATTTGAATTGTCGATTTTTCAAGGAAATGTGGGAGCTTAAGGGTGAATTGCGATCAAAGGAATATAACCCGATTACTATAAATGACGTTTTATTGAAGTAGGCAATTAACGACCTGACGACTCTATGATTTTCGAGAGACTAACAAATCTTACATCGCAGACAAAGGAATAAAAAAACACCATACGTAGATGGCAGCATACAACGCAGAGGGATGTAGCTTGTAAATAGTGTAATGTCCAAGAGGAAATTCAAAAAGGTGTTATAATAATCCTGTAGGGCTTTTAAAAAGTTCATTTTCTTATTTCTTTTTTTTTTGATAATGATATACCACTGGTTATAGGAAGGAATTAAAGAATGATCTTTTTTATGTGATTTTTGTAGTTTACATCAAAAATTTGCGCGCGCACCACAATCCAGTGCTGTTCCCAATGGTGTCTAGTCATGTTTAGTACATATCAGTGATATGTTATAAATCATGCTACCTAAGTACACCCCTGAAAGGACCGGAAGGGACGTTTGCAACACGAACGAGGTTCCCGGTTCCAACTATGGGCCACGAACAAGGTCCCACTGTGCATTAATTATTTTACTTAAATAAGTATTTTTAGTTCATGATTATATACTGGTAGATAGATCGTAGATATATATTTATTTTTCAGCGCAACGGCCTTGAAAAATTGGACTTGGTTTACACTTCTTTTTCTTAACCATCCACTCTTGCATTCAAGAATTTTTTTTACAAATAAAACAAAATAGAATCTTTAATTTGGATTAAAAGAAACAATTATGGTTTTATATACACGCATACTATACATTTCTCTACTTATCTAGAGCTTATCACTTCCTCTTTTCGCTTTTCCAAAAATCTTAACCACTCACACACATTCTTGTTGCCTGCCCTACCATTTAACATTTCTTCAACTTCTAAATTTGGCCTATCTATTAATTCGCAGTCTCTAATTGAATGTTTCAGTGTACCTTTTTCTGTTTTACGTAAAGCGCACATCTGACTTTCTTCGTCTAACAAATATCTAGATTTTTCCTCTAAATTGCCACATGTCGCCCTAGCTATTAGTTTGTGACTTCCTTTGTTTCCTACCTTACACAAGTATTCTGCTCCACAGCCAATATTGTCTATAGTTTGTACCTACTATTGCATCTAGATACCTGTTTTCTACTTAACTGTGTTTGCCTATATGCACTTCGTAGTCTGTCTTTTATCGTATTTCTTTTACATTAGCTCTCTTATCTTTTAATGTTTTTAAACCCTCTTGACTATAACCACACCTTTCAAGATATTGCTCCCTTTCTTGGACACTTATTTCTATTTCTTCTTCAAATTTGATAGCGGGTGGTAGTTTGTCGAGCGGACGGTTTTTAAATAAAATTTTAATATACTGCATTAGCATCGTTATATTATTCTGAGTAAATCAATATTTTCAATCCTAGCCGCATAGGTTCCTATTCCCAAAAAGGGAACGTGTTTTCTTCCTTGTAATTGTACCTTGTAATTTAAGTCCGCCTCTCTAGAGTTAAAATTATTTTATTTCACACATTTAAATATATTTCTGTGATGCATTTTTTAAGACGTTTAAATAAATTATTAAAATGTAAATAAATATAAATTTGAATATTTTTCGAATTAATAAGTTATAGAAAGATTTAATAATAAAACATAGGTTAAATAAATGCTTTCGTTAAATTTTACTAAATGGATTGAGAGGAATAGGATTTTCACTTTTTCTGTTCCCTTTGAAGGATTTTTAGTTCCCGAATCTTTTAGGAATCCAAGCATACCGCACAAGTAATAATTGTTAAGAATAGCTTTGCATTAAGTAACCGTGAGGAGTCGAAATAAAGTTTGAGACGCTGAAAATGCTCTTTTTCAAGTTTCGTCTAATTGAAACATATGGTGGAGATAATTTCTAAATATACTTGATATCAAATACAAATTTGGATTGCAATTTCTCATTCTACTAGAAAAAGTCGTTTTTAATATAAGGATCTTATTGACTCTGAGAACTTTGAAAGAGATTACAATAATTTAAATTAATTTAATTACTTTAATGTAATTTTAAAGCTTTTACTTTACTTTGGGGCAAACAATGTTCTAGAATTTCTGAGGATATGAAGAGATTTTACAGGAAGTACGAGGTTTTAAAATATTTCGAAATATCTAACATTATCTAATAAGATTTTTAAAGGCTGTCTATGATTTTCAGGGATTTAACAAATATCAATGTACTTCAATACATTTTCCATGTAGTCATAAAATATAATTTCAATATTTTATGATATTTTTAAATATTCCATTTCTTTTTCAAGATATGCAAACAATCTCAAGAGATTTCCAAGGGTTTTAATAACTTTATGGAATTTCAATATTTTAGGATATTTTTAAATATTCCATTTTATTTTCAAGATATGTAAACAATTTCTAGGGATTTTCAAGGGTTTTAATAACTTTATGGAATTTTAAAATTTTAATGGATTTCACAGAATTGTTTGTGACGATCTGAAGAGATTTTCAAATATTTTGTATAATTCATTTGGAATTCGCCCTGAAATCTTATTAATTTATCGTAAATACTATTCACTTCTTTTAATTTATTTATAGTTCTTCTAAATTCACTTGATTCTACCCAATTGAATTGAAGAGGGCCTGGCTAGTTCTGTAAAGCTTTTTTAGCCAATTTAGATTGAATACATATATTTCATTTTTAAACATTATATTACAAATAAAATTTCTAACGCTAAGAAGTATCGAACACCTACATCTATACCTAAATCTATCGCCTAGCAGTCGGAAGTTTTAACGATTACGCTAAACCTTCGAGTTGATAGTCGATGAAAAAGCCATACTTATAAACTCCAGATCAAAAAAATTTTTAATCTCTCTTTTTCTAATTAAATATTTATTATTATAAGACGTTATGTACATGTAAAATATACGAACTTAAAAAAAAATATCAATAAAATAATTTTTAAATAAATAATCTCAATCGATTGAAATTTTTCTTCCTGTAATATTTCATTTTTTCCCGTTGTAGACTACATTAAAACGTTTTATAATGACAGGAAATGTAATTTTTTCTTAACATTTACAGTTTTTCGTAGGGGCGGAATTTTTTTCTTCCAAAAAAACAGGATAAGATAGATTTGCCATACTTATATACGAGGTACGAAATTCTTCACCAGAACCTGATAGGGCACCCATCAGTTTTTTCTAGATTAGATATTCTGATAGAGGCCCCAACCAGTTTTTTCTGTACCAGATATTTCGATAGGGGCCCCAAAAATTTTTTTCTAGAATAGATATTATTTCAAAAAGAAATTTGTCAAATATTATTTTTTGAAAGTTTTAACATTTCTAAAGCAATATTTCAGTATATTTTGAAACTATCTCCATGATATGCTTCGATCAGACGATAATTCATATATAGCATTTTGAAAATTTCAAACTTTATTTCCACTTCTTACGACTATTTTATATGAAAACATTGTTCACAATTATAAATGATGTGTTATGCTTAGATTGGATTGTTATGCCTTTCGAGACATGTCGTTTAGGCGTAATTTCTCCGAAAGTATTGTGAAAAATATGACTTATGTGGTATGCCTGGATTAGGAAAATAACGAGCTATGTGTATGTGTTTTTAAAAGTGAAATAATGTTTATTATATCAAAAATAGGCTTGGACAAAGTTACCCTAATTTGGAAGAATTATTACATTCAATTTTTCATGCGAAAAGTGACTCCTAAAAGTATATATCATTCGAATCAAAATTTCAAGAAACGCCTAAATCCGTTGAGCGTCAGAGTAGTATTTTTAGCATATTTTTGGGAAAATTTAAAATTTCGTTCATTTCATCGGTGCCAAAGAGAAAATTCAGAAATGAATCCAAGGAGGTTTTCTTGAGAATGATGCCAGCTGTGAATTCCAGTTCGCGTAGGCATTAGTGACCTTACAGGCCCTGCAACTTTCCGGGTTGAGGTAGAGGGTATACATTGCATTGAGTAGAATGGCGTGGGCGTGCCTAACGCTCTCTCCAGCACTTGGCCGCTAGGATCAGTGGCTACTTGACTTAAATTTAACCCAAAAATGATTTTTGTTTATGCATATTTTTTAGTATTTACTTCAAAGCAATAATGCTTTCGTACATGTTAATCGTTTCAGAAAGATTTTATCTACGTTTATGCGACATACAAATTTCCACATAATCATTACAAGCCGAGAAATTGGCCTTCAAAAGTAGGGTAACTTTGACCAATCATATTTTGATTATAATAAACATTATTTAACTTTTGATAACACTTATCCATAGCTCGTTATTTTCCAAACCTAGACATACCACATAAGTCATATTTTTCACAATACTTTCGGAGAAATTACACCTAGACGACATGTTTCCAGAAGCCCATGTATACAGCCCTCTTAAGCATCGTTTTGTCGAGATGAAAGTGCGGGCAAGAAAATATTTTGTTACTATATATTATAAATAATTGATAAAAAGTAATCTTAAAAATAATATTGAATTGTGAATGTTAGATAACTGGAACATTTTTAGTTATATGTTATCTGATTTTAAAATGCTTAAAAAATTATTATTAGTTTATACATTAATCGAGGTTTTAACGATAACCATACACTAACAGTATTATGTGAAATGATAAAAATGGCAAATGATAAACTTAATGAACGTTTAAGACAAGTGTTTTTTCAGTCATTTTGCACTATCTTTTAAATGAATGTGTACACTGTACAGTCCGTGTTTGAGTACAGTCACAAGTTCAATGTAGCCAAACGCGCTTGTTGTTCTTTGAAGTTTTGAATTCTTTTATTGTGATTCTCGTGAATACTGTGATTGATATTTTTCGAATGCTGATTGATTTTTTGGATACTGATTAATAATAGAAAATTGCAGGTAAGACTATACTATTTTCTTTCTTATCGTTAAATATAAATGTATAGAAGAGTCTCCAATTTGGACTAAATAGACGAAGCGCTTGGCGCGATGCTTAACCTCAAAACGTAAACAGTAAAATAAACGATTTTGTTTAACTTTTAGTTGTAGTGTAATTTTTATATGAATCAAAGAGAATTATAAGATTACACTAAAAAAGTCTTGACGGATAATTAAACTATTTATTTGTTGTTATAAAAGTGGTCTTTTTATTTTAAAAATTCAACTATTTGGTTAAAATTTCATTTGTTTTGTTGAAAATTTGTCTTTGTTTAGTAGAAAATTTATTTTCTTGTTAAAATTTCAGCGTTTAGATTAAAAATGTAATTATTTTGTGGAAAATGCAACTATTTTGTTTAAAAAGCATCCTTTTTGTTTGCAATTACGTCATTTTGCACTAATAATTCAACTACTTTTTCAAATTTACAAGCCAAAAAGCTGAATTCGTGACAAATTTGATAAGGTTAATTATTTTCAACCAAATAGTTGGATTTTTAAACAGAATATATAAGCTTTCAAAGAAACATGAAATAGTTATCAATTTTACGAAGAGATTCTCAGTAATAAGCGTTGAATTCAAAAAAATTAAGAATTTGTATTTCTATGAATATGCAATTTTTCCTCCGTCTAAAAATCTCCCAGCGGGAACAGAAAAAGTGCAAATTCTATTTCTCTCAATCAACTTAGTGAAATTTAACGAAAGCATTTATTTAACCTATGGAAATAGAAATAAGTGTGTTTTTTGAGATATCCTATTCTTGTAATGATTTTTTAGGCAGATAGAAAAATCGCGCATTCAAAATAATAGAATAATCCTTACTTTTACGCTGAAATCTGAAAATAACAATTTTTCTCTATTCAACGCTTATTACCGGGTTTAAATAAAAAATTATTCAACTCGAAACAAAAAAATTCATTTTTTACTAAATACGTCAACTTTCAACCTAAAAAGAATAATGTTCTACCAAAATGAAAACAAAAAACGGAAATAAAATTAGAGAAGTTCCCAAATTTTTGTTACATTTTTAAAAGCCGGAAAGTGAATTATAATAGTAACAATGGACAGCAAGTGACAGAAAGAACAAAAACAATTTTAACCTCAAAACAATTTTTTATTCTTACTGTCACTTACTATTCGTCGTGACTATTATAAGTCACTCTCCAAGCCCTTGGTAAAAACAAGGAATTTTCGAAATCACCAGTTTTTTATGTTTATCCATTTTAACAAAGTTACAAGCACCCCGCTATCGTACGGCCCTGCGGGCCCATGATTAGGAGTGGGGAGCAACACCCCCAGTCCTTATAAGCGTGAACTTGCCCCGAAGGCAACCTGTCTTCAGTCATTAGTCTTGAGTCTTGTGCTTTCACCCGATCCACCTTCAACCCCTTACGGTCAACAACGACGTCCCATCGCCTTGCCACGTTACGGTCTCCGACGACGCCATCGTCACGTACCGCATCATCTCCGTGGAAGACCTATCGCTGCTCCGGTGTCTAGCTTTTGAAACTCACTTTTAAGTTAGTTAAAATAAAACCTTTTATATTTATTTGGGCTATCCCTTTTTGACTTCACCCGTTCTCGATTCTCCACATCCCTTACCTATCCTTTAATTTGCGAGATCCCTCACAAATTTGGCGCCCTCCTTGAAAACCCCACAATCCCCACAAAAATCCTATAAGTCGAGAAAAGAAGTCAAAATGATTAGAGTAAAAAAATTACAAATTGATGCATATGTGCCATTTAATGTATAAATTTGAATTTGAATATTAAGAAGAAAAATGTTGAAAATTGATTTTTGTAAATTTATAATTTGATTTGAAAATTAAATTGTAGGAAAAGTGCGGGTAGGATATATATAATGTAGCTCGAATAAAGTGCGGGTAGACTGTTATATATGTCCGATAAAACGTTGGTGGGTCAACAGCCCAATTTCAAGTTCCACCATCGACAATAAAAAATAAAATCACCCTGATAAAAAATGCCTTATTCGTACTCCTTGTAGCAGGATTGGATAAGTAAAGGGTACAAAATAAAATCAAAATAAATAAGTATAAAAGAATGCGGAAATAGGAAAAAGGTTAAGATAGAATAGGAAAAATAAGTCGGTTTACAAAAAACTAGAAGAAAATTGAATAATAAATACGGAAATTAGAAAAGAAAGCGGCGTCAGTAACGAAAATTGGCGCGCAAACTAGGAACCAGTGAAGCCATATCAACAACACTTCCCGCCTCAAATGGATACGTCCGCAACGCAGTCAGGCCAAGCGCAACCGCGAAGTAGTAAAAACCGAGACGCTCACTTAAGTGAACGTGCCGGTTTTTAATCAGCCGTAAAGAACCCCTGAGCTAGTCCGTACAAAAGAAGAAAGCTGTTAGATAAAGGATTAAAAAATCGAATGAAGTTAAGGTCCGGTAGAATAAAAATTATTCCAAAAATGGCAAAGCCGGTCAAAAATACAAGAGGAAATAGGGAAACTATTGAAATTCCGGAAATTATGCTGGAAGAAAATAATGCACAAGCAGATGCGGGTAACTTTGAATACGAAAATATTATTATTCAATCAGTCGAAGGAGAAAATAGAATAGAAGAATTAGCAAGAAATTTGAACTTAGAATTTGTAACGGTACGAAATAGAGAGTTAGAATTGGCGGAAAAAGATACATATCAAGCGAAGGGTGCACTCCCAAGAACGACAACACAAAGACAGACAGAAAGTACCCCAAACCCAAACAGACAAAATCATACCTCATATAGACACGAAATTGAAATATTATCCCCAAATACTGAGGATACGTTAGGTAATTGGAGACTAGAAAATGACAGCAGTAGAAGTTTTGAAAATGTTGAATCAGAAACGTATAGAATAGATAGACAAATTGAAAGTAAGATAAAAGAACTCGAAATATTAAAAAGAGACAGGGAACGATTAGAATTGAGTAGTTTAGAAAGAGAAGAAACTCTTAGAAAAGAAAGAGATAGGATAGAAAAAGAAAGAGCAGAGAAAGCAAGAGTAGGTCGCGAAAAATTACGAATGGAAATAGAAAGACAAGAGAAAGAAAATCTGAGAATTAATAATAAAACGTTCGAAATTGATTCTTTTATAGAAAATAATAATGAATTTTGGAATGAGGCATAAGAACTAATTAATTTTGAGGAAAATAAAAGTGATAAAATTAAAATCAAAGAACATCCAGAAGAAATTAAAAATTTAAACGATAAAATGGACCGAATTTTAAATTCAAGTCAAAATTTAATTTCTCAAAGTAATAAGTCAATAAATGTGCAAAATACAGTTCATTTCGAAGAGACATAATTAGATTTTAATAAGCAAAGTCACTCGTTAGTAGGTGCACGGAACAGAATGACAATAAATAGGGGTAGCGGTCAGGGGGACGAATACTCGTTACCGAGACCGGTACAAAG
The DNA here is from genome assembly GCF_010883055.1 of Belonocnema kinseyi. Classification (NCBI taxonomy): domain Eukaryota; kingdom Metazoa; phylum Arthropoda; class Insecta; order Hymenoptera; family Cynipidae; genus Belonocnema; species Belonocnema kinseyi. The sequence goes on along the minus strand of NC_046657.1, from coordinate 178,339,556 downwards.
GCAATCAATTATGCGAAAATCAAATCTACCTCAATGTCAAACAGACTTGCAAGGTGGAATAGATAGAAGTAGAGGGACCGATATGGAAAGAGAATAGATGAATAAAAATAATAGGAATGAAATTCCAGCAACTCTCTTTCCTTTCGGAATGATACAAACCCCTTTCCAAATAATGTCAAATTGGCCGATTAAATTTAAAAACAACACGGAAAATAG
>NC_046657.1:178329899-178339240 GCF_010883055.1 Belonocnema kinseyi | reverse complement strand
CAATTTATTGAAGATTTTAAAGAAACTTACTTAAATGAGAGATATACTGAAACAATTAAAAATAAAATAAAATTTTGCAATCAGAAAAAAGACCAAGACATTTATGCTTTTGTTACAGAAATTAAACAATTATTTGAAAATTAATGCCACATCCGAGCTTAGAATGGCAATTAAGAAAGACTTATGAAAATTTAAGAATTGAATATAAAGTGTACATTTCAAGAAATGCTTTTTCGAATTTTTCAGAATTAGAAATATTAAGTCGAGAATGGGAAATAGAATTATCAAAATATAAAATTAGAGGTCAACAATTAAGTATTTTAGATAAAGAGGATAATTAAAATAACACAAGTAAAAATGATCCAGGAAATGATAAAAGTCAAAATAATATTAAAAATGAGAATCAAAATAGAAATCAAAATCAGGATCAAAATCAAGAAAGACAATTTAGGCCGAGGTATCGTTACCGACAAAATATGCAACAATACAAACCAAAATTCCCAAATGGAAATCCAAAATTTTTTAATCCAAGATTTTCAAATAATAATTCGAATTATACAAATAATGAAAGATATCCAGGAAATCAGAAGTCTATGCATAATAACAGTAATTTTAAAAATCAAAACACAGCCGGCCAAGCATTATTGTACGCAATGAATCAGCTGTTAAGGAACACACAGATACAACAAACGAATAATTCTCCGCAAATACCAGCGCTTTTATATAACGCGGAAGAAAATAATAGCAAGTTAGCAGACAAAAAGTATTATAAAAATCAGAATAAAAATTCAAAAAATTTAAAAGAAGAAAATAATAGGGATAATAGGAATGGTGAATTAAATTCAAGTCGACAGGATTTTATGGATCCAAACTTAGGAAACCAAAATTTTTATTACAGATCGTGAGAACCCTTAACATGCTAAAATTGCGGGAAAATAGGCCATTTTCGACGGGATTGTTGGTATAGTTTAGATCAGGGAAACGCATACGGTCGCTATTAAAGGCGGAAAATAGCAGACAAAATAAGAGACCGTCAGAATTACTTGACACAGACACAAATGACTCGGACAAAATAAGATTCCACCTTATGATAAGTTTCGAAAATCATAAATTTGAAGTGTTAGTTGACACCGGTGCAACCCACTCTTATTTAGGTGAAAATTTTATAAATACAGTAAAAGAGTTAGATTACAAAATTAAAAAACCAATAAATGACACATTAATGGTAGCTAATGGTCAAAAATTAAAAATTACAGGACAAGTTTTGATCCCTATCAAAGTAGGGCATACGAAAAAATATTTATTTTTCAGACTGGTACCAAATTTAAGATCGATAGGAATAATAGGAACCGATATGATTAAAAGATTAGGTTTAAAAATGGATTATGAGAAAAAGATTTGGTGGTTACCACAATTACCAAATATTAAATATGCGATTGAATCAAAGTTAATTAAAATGCAGGAGCCAATAATTAAAGAAAAGAAAGAAAATGCGAAAGAGAATGAGAATAGGGAAAGTAATAAGAGTAAATTAAAATTCGGATCCAAGATTAGCCTGCGAAACGACATGCGAGAGAGAGACAGATTTGCTACCGTGCGAAATCTCTTCTCCCGTTTCGCCACATACCCCACCCCAACCCCTCTTTACAGGTGATGCACTAGACTCGATCCCGACAGCAACCCAGCCGACGCAGAATGTACGGGGGCATGGTGCCCCACACCCTAAACACTATAAGACGAGCGACGCAACACTGGTACGTGCCAGAGTGGGCGGCCAAAGATTAGATAAGCAGGCTAGTCAAAATATAGAGAGAGAAAGGAAAACAAATAAGGATAGAAACAAAATAAATACAAAGTTACAGGTAAAAAATAAAGATAGGAATTTAAATACAGCATTTAAAGGGCCATTGGAATGCATTAAAGAGAACATTGAGTCTAACATAAAGACGGAATTAGATAAAAAGGAGGGAAAAAATGATTCAATAATAGAAAAATTATTCGCAATTAGTAAAAGTAATTGGTATAATTTTAGGAATAATGCGGTTATTAATAATAATATAAAACGCGTAAACATAGAAAGAAAGAAAAATTTAGAATTTTGCGAGGAAATTTCTGAAGGGATAATAGACTTGAATGAGGCACAACAAGTGCAACTGGAAAATTTAATTAAAAGAAAAATTACGAATCAAGGAACAGAGTTAAAACCGACACATCTAACTAGTCATAAAATAGACGTATCATGTCATGAACCAATTAAGCAAAGATACTATTATGTATCGCCAAAAATTAGAGAGTTTATGTATAAGGAAGTAGACAGGCTTTTAGAGAAAAAAATCATATAACCTTCTAGTAGTGACTGGTCAAACCCTATAGTAATGATTAAAAAATATAACGGGAAATACAGATTTTGTTAATATTTCAGAAAAGTAAATAAAATTACGAAAAAAGACTTATACCCAATTCCAATAATGTCGGAAATATTAGACACATAAAGATCAGCAAAATACATGTCTAAAATCGATCTTCGTTCAGCATATCACCAGATACCACTGGACGAAGAATCGAAACCAATCACAGCTTTTATAGTACCAGGCAAAGGAATGTATCAATTTAAAAGGATGCCATTTGGATTAACAAATGCTCCTGCTACATTCCAGCAACTGATGGACAATATAATAACACCAGAATTAAAGCCAAATGTATTTTGTTATCTTGATGATATAATTATAGTTTCAAAAAGTTTTGAAGGGCATTTAAAATATTTAGAAATAGTTTCAGATAAAATTCAAAATACAGGTTTAACCATTGGTTTGGATAAATGCGAATTTGGATGTTCAGAAATAAAATATTTGGGTTTTAAAGTTAACGAAAAAGGATTACAAGTTGATGAAGAAAAAATAGAACCAGTTTTAAGTTTTCCAAGGCCTAAAACAATAAAACAAGTTCAAAGATTAATAGGAATGGCATCATGGTACAGAAAATTTATCCCAAAATTTGCAGAAATAATAGAGCCACTGCAAAAGCTATTAAAAAAGGAAGTAAAGTGAGAATGGTCTGATAAACAGGAACAGGCATTTACGACTATCAAACACTTACTAACGACAGCACCAATTTTAGCCTGTCCTGATTTTGGAAGTCCATTACAACTTGAAACTGATGCTAGTGATATAGGATTAGGAGCTGTTTTAACACAAACAATAAACGGTGAAAATTATGTAATAGCGTTTGCAAGTAGAGGTCTAAATGGAGCTGAACGTAAATACTCAGCTTCAGAAAAAGAATGTTTAGCAGTAGTTTGGGCGATTAGAAAATTTAGACCATACTTGGAAGGCTATTCTTTTAAGGTTATCACAGATCATATTGAATTGAAATGGTTGCACAATTTGAAAAATCCAACAGGTAGATTGGCAAGATGAGCTTTAGAATTATTGGAGTACGATTAAGAAATTGTGTACAGAAAAGGAAATTTAATCCATGTCCCAGATGCATTATCAAGATCAAAGGAAAATGAAATAAAATCCTGATTGGCGTATACGCGATAATCAATTATACTTTTACAGACCTGACCCTTTAAAATCAAGCTTAAATTTAGATAACAACCCGTGGAAATTAACAATACCGAAAAAATTGCGAGAACAAGTTTTGATTGAAAATCACGATAATAAACAAGCAGGACATTAGGCATGGAAAAAACATACGCGAAAATTTCCGAAACTTATTTTTGGCCCGGAATCTATTCTGAAACTCTTAAATATGTGAAAGAATGCGATATTTGTCAGAGAATAAAACCAAAAGTAAACAATCAGATAGGTTTGTTGGGAAAGCGAATAATCGAAGAACCATGGACTGTAGTAGCATCTGATATGATGGGTCCATTACCAATGACAAAATTGAGAAATCAATACATTTTAGTGTTTGTTGATATGTTTACAAAATGGGTAAAAATAATTCCAGTTAAAAATAAATTATCGTCAACCGTTGAAAAAGAATTTCATAAGCGTATAATTTCGAAATGGGGAACACCTAGAATTTTGTTTACAGATAATGGAAAAGAATATGTAAAAATTCGTCTACAGGATTCACACCAGCTTTTTTGAATTTAGGTCGGGAGCTCCAACCCATACGAGCATTGAATAAAGATATAGACGGAAAAAGCGAAATAGAATTTCAAGAGTCAGAAAAATGGGCAGATAGAATGAAAACATTAAAAATAATTAGAGAAGAGGTAATTAAAAATTTAGATATCGCATAGGAAACGCAATCTAGATATTAAAATTTTAGACGTAGACCTATAACTTTTGAAATTGGCGAAACAGTACTAAAAAACAATGAAACACTGTCGAACAAAAGGGAAGGAATAGCTCAAAAATTGAATAAAAATGTTGAAGGACCATTTTTTATTAAAGCAAAGATTTCACCAACAATCTACGAATTAAAAACGAAAAATAGAAAATCACTAGGTAATTGGAATGTTAAAGATATCAAAAAATTTATTAGTAGAGAGTGGGAGGAGAAAATAGTGAGAATGGAGGAGATAGATAGAAGGAGGAGGGCCGAAGTCGAAAAGGAAATGAAGCAGGTAATAAAAAAGATCAGAGAAAGAAAAAACCTGGAAATAAAAGTAAAAATGTATGACGAAAACGGATCAAGGAGAGGAGATCCAAGAATCCAAAAACTCTCAGAAGAGAAAAGAATATTGTATGGACTGCCAACGATGCAAGAAATTAGAAAAGGACTACAAGAGAAAAAACGAAAGGAAAAGGAGGAAATAAGGAGATAAAAAAGATGAAGAAGTAGCGAAATTAGAAGATACATTAAAAAGAATTAAAATCCAACAAGAAAAAGAAAGGGAAGAAAAAGAACTAGAAGAAATGAAAAGGCTTTTAAAATATAGACAAGAAAAATATATTAAAGATGCAACAAGGACAAGAAGAGAAAAACAGTTAGAAAAAGAGGAAATAAGAAGAAAGGAAGAACAGGAGGAGAAAGTAAGAAGAAGGAAAGAAATAAAAAAAGCTATGAAGAAAGTCGAGGAAAATAGAAAGGAGCAACGACCCATTAAAGAAGAAAAAGAAGAGTCATCGACGGATTGGGACACAGACGTTAGAACAAAAATAATAAAATAGTTTACTTTTCCACATACACCACAGAAAAATTTATTTTTGACCCTTTATAAACACAACGGAAAGGATTATTTTTCTCTTTTCATACACCACAGATATATATATATATATATTTAATTTAATTTAATTTAATAATTCAATTTAAATTTGATTGAAAGAAACGACGAATTTTACAAAGAAAATGTATGAGTTACAAATAGAAATAAATACGGCTATAAGAGGCCAAGTTTGAATTTTACTTAAAAATAAAAGTCGATTTTAGAGATAAGTTAATTTTCAGGAAAGAAGAGTCACGGAAAAGCAGAATCTTAAAAGAATACAAATAGGAATGGATAACGCAGAAAATTTTGAAAAAAGAATAAAATAAGAAATTTGGAAAACATATCTTTCTAATAAAAAACTCTAGATTTTACATGTTGTTGAAATAAAATGAGAAAAAAGATATCAAGAAAAGAATGAAAAAATTTTTTTTTTTTTTTTTATTTTTGTTCAAAAAGAAGGATGTGTTAAGTTATGTTTCAGCTAATGAGAAGAAAATGGAAGACATGCAAATGTGGCAGTGTAGGCATTGCGAGAGGATGGTTCCTAGGGAGATCTACATTTTTCATGACACCTATTGCGACGAAATATCAAACCGGATTAAAAACTACCACTCTGTTCCGGATTCGACCAGAACCAGATATATAAAAGGAGGTTGGATCGAGATAAATCAAGAATTCAAAAAATTATTAAAATCACATTCAAGAAGGAAGAAGGGACAATTATAGAAAATAATATGAAAGACGAGGAAAAACGAGGCATAGAGGAAAAAGAAGATGATTTCTATTTACAAATAGACGTTTCCGATGAAGACGGTTTCACATTTGTCCTGCAATTGGAAAGGTGCGAGGTAATTCTTAAGGAATAAACCTTATCCCGGACAGAGGGGGGGGGGGGGGGGGGGGGGGAGTCTGTAACAAAGTTACAAGCATCCCGCTATCGCACGGCCCTGCGGGCCCATGATTAGGAGTGGGGAACAACACCCCCAGTCCTTAATTACCGAAACCTGCCCCGAGGAGCTCAGTCTTGTGTCTTGTGCTCCCTGCACGCCTGCCTAGTCTTGTGCTCACCACACGTTTCATCGGTCAAACTTTCACTCGATCCACCTTCAACCCCTTACGGTCAACAACGACGTCCCATCGCCTTGCCACGTTACGGTCTCCGACGACGCCATCGTCACGTACCGCATCATCTCCGCGGAAGACCCATCGCTGCTCCGGTGTCTTGGTTTCATCGCCCAGATACCACCAACGTTCGCCCGCTCTTGGCTTCACCGTCCGGCGGGCTATCAGCAATCTAGCTTTTGAAACTCACTTGTAAGTTAGTTAAAATAAAACCTTTTATATTTATTTGGGCTATCCCTTTTTGACTTCACCCGTTTCGATTCTCCACATCCCTTACCTATCCTTTAATTTGCGAGATCCCTCACACCATCTTTATGAGAAAGTTGGTTATGTAAGGAATATGACCCCAAAACTGGTAAGGTTAACTTACACCTGTACAAGGCTAACTGGGTATGGCCGAAACGTTGTTTTTGTATACCGAGACTATTATAATTTTTCTTTATTTAATAACCTTGAAATTTTATTATTTAAATGGATGGTAAGAACGAATAAAAACGAATGTACTTCTTCCTGTTTGATCATTAGAACGTTCGCATGAATTTTGAACTCTTGATTTCGTTTTTTTCGTATTTCTCTAATTTTTTTTTATTGTTTTCATTGTTAATTGTAAATATTTAAAACAAATTAATACCTCCCCTATGTAGAATCAAAGCGGCATTTCTTGAAATTATTGTGATTTATTTATAAAACAACATGTACCTGTCTTCTTTCTATATATCTGGCAGTAAGAATCGCCTTATACAGTACGGCATCGTCAAACTAAATCTTTATTTTCCTGAAACAGAAAATTTTTTTGGAAGAAAATTTGTTTCTGCTTATTCAGCCTTCCCATATCTCTGCATCGAGTTTTAATTTTTTGATTTGCCTAAAAATTCGCATCTTTATCGTGATACGCACCCGACCCTATACAAAGATATTATAAACGTAGATGCGGTACGCGGTGTCAAAGTGGGGGAACTATATACATGGTGGACACGTTGGGGCTTACATACATGGCGAATCGAATGCTACCCGAATTGCACAATATCAGGGGAGATGTTATTATACAGGGGTATTTTCATATTTCGCGCCTTTAAAGTTGCATTCGGATCGGCCATTCGGTCAAGTCTGTGCATCTTCGGATCAAGGGTATGTTCCGATTTGAGTATATGAGAGTTTTTTAAAGTTTCAAAGTTGGCAATGCTATGTATAAGCATAGGCATCATTGCGCACCGGCAGCCTATGCTTATACATTGGCATTGCCAACTTTGAAACCTTAAATAACTCTCAACAGCTCAAATCGGAACATACCCCAAGTTTATCATAGTTTCAATGGTTGCGTTCAAAACTTCAAATGGATACAAGTGTAAAAACAATATAGGCTATGTTACGTAGTAATTACAAAAAGTAAAAGTGTTTAATTAATAATGAAATGAGACATGTGAAATGAGAAGTAAACGTCAATTTTTTCTGTGCCAATAACATTATGGAATGTCTGCTGAGTGACAAATACTATAAAATAGTAATAATATTCTGCGCTTCCAGTGGGCGAAGAGTGAATTGTGTTTACCGCTTATTTACGGCATAAAAACAAGTATGTTCTGAATAGACAGGATATGTTTTAAATAAAGTGAATGAAATGTTACATGCGTAAACTTTAAATTGACATTACCTACATTTACTTACAGCGACTAGGGCAAACAGGTGAATCTGAACATAACCTTGAAATAATGACAGATCGGCTCGACATGTTTATTATACTTTGGATTGATTATTCTTTCCGAAAGAAATGTATGGTGGTTTTGTATGTTTATCACTGACAGTGTCGACAGTAATAATTTAAATAATAATTACTCATTAACAATTTAACAACCATTACTTATTAATTATTTTAATAAGTTAAACATTATTTCTGACTTTAAAATTTGATTACCATTGTTTTTACACAGATCGATCCTAGGAGAAATACACATCAGGAAATTCAGATAGAATTGGTGCATTTTAATCAACATTGTTGAAAAATCGTTATCTCTGGAACTTGCCCCAAGACTGGGGATTGATCAGCCTAAAATTAATTATCCGAGTCATTTCGATGGTATAGGCGTATCAAAAAGATATCTCGAAGCAACTTAACTTGCCTAAATTTTAATTGATACAATTTTTAGGGATTTTTTTTTTATTTTAGAAAATGTTTTCTCCGGACCTCATCTCAAAATTTGGTTTGATCAACCAATAAAATAAATTAAACACTTGTTGGTGATAGGATTGTACCAGTAATAAATCTAGAAGAGAAATTTTAGGCCGCTATTTACATTCCAATTTTTCTTTAAATTATTCTGTTTACGAAATTGCTGTATCTGGTTCTGATGTCCAAATTTGCATTTGATCAGCACTTAAAATCAATTTTAAGTAATTTTGAGGGGATCGGTGTATAAAAAAAATCTCAAAGCAATTTGACTAGCCCAAATTTTAATTAATAAAGTTCTAAGCAATTTTATTATTTTAGACAATGTTTTCTCTTGACGTCATCCCAAAATTTGGTTTGATCAACCCCGAAAATAAATTTAAGACTTGTTGGTGATAGGATTGTATCAGTAATAAATCTAGAAGTGAAATTTTAGGGAGGAATTTTCATTCCAATTTTGTTTTTAAATTATACCATTCTTGAAATTGCAATATCTGGATCTGATTTCCAAACTGGCATTTGATCAGTTACTAAAATCAATTTTAAGTAATTTTTATGGTATCGGTGTATCCAAAAAAATCTCGAAGCACTTTAACAAGCCCAAATTTTAATTTGTAAATTTTTAGGAATTTTTTATATTAGAAAATGTTTTCTCTGGGCCTCATCTCAAAATTTCGTTTGATCAACTACTGAAATAAATAAAAAAATCGCTCAGGATAGTAGTGCATTGAGAAGAAATATAGAAGCGAAATTTTAGGTCGGAATTTTTAATCCAATTTTTTGAGATATTATTCAATACGAGGGTAGTTCAATAAGTCCTTAGAATGAAGTATAAAAACAATTTTTTTTGGGTAAATTTTTTTTTATTTTTCAACATAATCTCCTTGGAGC
>NC_046657.1:178326829-178329799 GCF_010883055.1 Belonocnema kinseyi | reverse complement strand
CATATATCTAGTCGCGAGTGGTGCTGACTGAAAACAGATGATTTGGAGCGATTCGCGCGCCATCTGTTGGTCATTCTAAGGACTTATTGAACTACCCTCGTAATTATCTGTTTCATCAGGTCTGAAAAGCAAATTCATGCATTATTGGTATCTTATCAGAAAATAAGAATGTTTGAGTGTAATTCAAAGCTACTCGAAATGTTTTTTTAATGTATTTGTTTGAGGCCTCGTTCAACTTTAAATTATGCTGTTAGAAATGAAGATACCAATTCTGTAAATTTTATTTCAGATGTTCTCTTTTCCATTGGAGGTTATCCTATATTAATTATCGATTGATCAAACGAAATTTTGAGATGAAGTCCAGAGAAAGTATTTTCTAAAATAAAAAAACTCCCTAATGACTTTATTAATTAAAATTTGTACAAGTTAAATTGCCTCATGATATCTTTCTGATACACCTACTATATACCATTAAATTGACTCAGAAGTAATTTTAGGGGCTGATCAAATGCCAGTTTGCAAAACAATACCCAGAGAAAGCAATTTCGAAAATACAATAATTCAAAGAAAAAGTTGGTCCAGAGAAAATATTTTCTAAAATAAAAAATACATAAAAACTTTTTTAATTATAATGCGGGCTAGTCGAATTATTTCAAGATTTTTTTTTGATACACGGATACCATCAAAATTACTTAAAATTGATTTTAGGTGCTGATCAAATGCCAATTTGGAAATCAGATCCAGATATAGCAAGTTCGAAAATAGAATAATATAAAGAAAAATTGAAATGTAAATAGCGGCCTAAAATTTCTCTTCTAGATTTATTACTGGTACAATCCTATCACCAACAAGTGTTTAATTTATTTTATTGGTTGATCAAACCATTTTTTGAGATAAGGTCCAGAGAAAATACTTTCTAAAATAAAAAAATCCCTAAAAATTGTATCAATTAAAATTCGGGCAAGTTAAATTGCTTCGAGATATCTTTTTGATATGCCTATACCATTCAAATGCCTCGGATAATTAATTTTAGGCTGATCAATCCCCATTCTTGGGATAAGGTCCAGAGATAACGATTTTTCAACAATATTGATTAAAATGCACGAATTCTATCTGCATTTTCTGATGTGTATTTCTCCTAGGATCGATCTGTGTATAAAACAATGGTAATCAAATTTTAAATTCATTTAATAATTATTATAAGTTAATAATTAATTATTATTTAAATTATTACTGCCAACACTGTCAGTGATAAACATACATAACCACCAACCATTTCTTTGGTAAAGAATAATCAATCGAAAGTATCCCCTAATCGGTGTAAGTAAATGTAGGTAATGTTAATTCAAAGTTTACGCATGTAACATTTCATTCACTTTATTTAAAACACATCCTGTCTATTCAGAACATACCTGTTTTCATGCCGCAAATAAGCGGTAAACACAATTCACTCTTAGCGCACTGGAAGCGCAGAATATTATTACTATTTTATAGTATTTGTCACTCAGCAGACATTCCATAATGTTATTGGCGCAGAAAAAATTGACGTTCACTTTTCATTTCACATGTCTCATTTCATTATTGATTAAACACTTTTAATATTTGTAATTACTATGTAACATAACCTATATTGTTTTGACACTTGAATAAATTTGAAGTTTCGAACGCAACCATGGAAACTATGACAAACTTTATCCGAAGATGCACGGACTTGACCGAATGGCCGATCCGAATTTAACTTTAAAGGCGCGAAATATGAAAATACCCCTATATAATGGCTTCTCCCCTGCTATTGTGCAATTTGGGTGGCATTCGATTCGCTATGTATGTAAGCCTCAGCGTGTCCACCCTGTATATAGGACATCACCTTTTCTGCCCTATCGAGTTGCTGCTCTCGCCGCACTACGAAGCCGAATTCTTGTTTTCTCATTCTTCGTAAAATATGACGGTAAAGCAGTAGAAGGATTTTTTTAGGTTAGAAAAGTTTGACATGTATCACTCAATTTTTTTAGATCTGAAACTTGAGCCAGGTTTTCAGGACATAGTCTTTTTAAAAAATTGTTAAGAAATTTTTCTCGAAAAATATAATTTTTTAATTAAAAAAAAGAAACTAGCAAGAAATTTCAAGATAAACAATGCCAAAAAAATGTGTACTTGATACATTTTTTCATTTATTTCTTTATTGGAATAATCAAATATTTACACCAAAGAAACAACTTTTTTAACGTTTGAAGTTTTTGAAAATTATTGTTTGAATTTAAAGTAACAATAATTAAAAAAAACAACATATTTCTGGATAAGATATTTTATTTGAAAATATGCATCGTATTTTTTTAAATTACAAAAATCTTCCGAAAAATCGAATTTTTAATTTAAAAAATTAAAAAGGACCTTTGATATAAATTAGTGCTGATTTAAATCCTGCAAAATTTGTTTGGAAAATGTTATCATCTTCGAGGAAAATTTAGAGAATTTTTCTTCCGGTTAAGGCACACGTGTTTTTACATAAATTTTTCTATACATTTCTTGTAGAGTTATTTTAATTTTAAATTTTAACAATTTCTTAGCACTAAATATTAAACAAAAATTTACTCGATAAAAATATTTTATTATCGTAATTTCAATAAATGAATAATATTGATTAAGAAACAATTTTATATAGGGAATTTTATTATTGGGAAATTTTCAAACTCGGTAATATTATAAACTGTTCGGGAATTTTTTAATTTTGGAATTTTATTATTCGAGACAGAGAGAGTTTTACCGAATCGGGATTTTAATTTTTTCATGTATTTCAGGCGTCCCTGTAAAAGTACAGAAAATTCGCTGTATTTATAATTTTGACACCTGAATCTTGTCGATGTTTTCCCTTGGCGGGGACAGCGGCGGATCTAGGCCTTGGTCCCGGAGGGGGCGATCGGGGCGTATAAGTCGAAAAAAGCAACAAAAAAAAAAAAAATATTTCAAGTT
>NC_046657.1:178325776-178326819 GCF_010883055.1 Belonocnema kinseyi | reverse complement strand
TCTGGATCCGCCAATGGGCGGGGATCCAGAGAAGTGTCCTGGTGATTAGGGGATATCACCAAATTGTGTAGACATGCTGTGTTTATACATATGTACCATTTTACAATAAGTAAAAAAATCTTGAGGGGAGGGGCGATCGCCGTTTCGCCACCATTGTGGATGCGCGTCTGGTTTTCCTACAGTATTTATTTTTAAAAATGTGTATAAAATTTGTATCCTTGGGTCTTGGCGATTTTTTCCTGATGCATTTCAGTCACTGATAAACGGGGGTTAATTAAATAGGAACATCTCTCAGAAAATAAATGATTAAAATCCAGAAAAATTGAAGAGACTTTTTTTACATTTAGGTAGTAAAAAAGGAAAACTTCCGAAAATTTAAAAACTAATTTAAAAACTAATTATATACTCTTTTAAGATGCCAATACAATTTGCAAAACACTAATTTTCAAATTTTTCAGCCTTCACTTTAACACCTCAAATTTTAACGTTAAAATTTATCTCATTTTTCGCATACAGGCTTATTGTTTGAAGTTTCACAATTTTCGTTATAAGTTATAGGTTAGGCCAAAAATAACTTATTCTGGGATTCGAAATTGCTACAACGCGAAAAGGTAAAATGTTTAAATTGAATGTATTCAGCTGCATTCATATTGAAGTATGCAAATTTATTTGGTTTTAAACATAAATTAATTAAATTTTTTTTCACAATTGTAATTTATAACTTTTAAAATTGAATGATTGTAGGTCAAATATGAAAAAGTAGACTTATTTCAAATTTGAAGCGGTTCTATTACATACATATATTGAACCATTAAAACCTCCGACCTGTTTTAAGCTTTTCAAAACTCGTTTAAAAACTTTTTTTAACACTTTTGGTTATAATTTCCTCATAATGGAATAAGTGCTATTTGGTCTACAAAGCAGCAATTCCAAAAATATATAAAGTCTTAATAGTTAAGACATTTTAGATTTGTAGTCTTCAGTATATTGAATAAATCGAAATATAAAGGTATTTAAATATGTAAGAATTATTGAATTGAAAT
>NC_046657.1:178320078-178325676 GCF_010883055.1 Belonocnema kinseyi | reverse complement strand
ATCTGGCGGACATCCTCGGCTAGCCAAAGGGCGACGTTGCCAGAATTTGATAATTGTCCATCTTCCAGCGAATTTCCTTTCTTGGCAACGTCGAAAAGGGCTTAAGGGAACCGGGGCATTGGCTCCGTTGTTACCCTAGGTCAGTCGCGTCAGAGGTGCTAGACGGTTCACTTGTTTTTGAACGTGATAGCAATTCGGCTTTGATTTTAACCTTTCCTCTGATTGCACCGCGATTAACCTTTTTCCACATTTCACTTCACTTCAAATAGATTACCTGTATCACTAGTATTAATATATTATTTGAATAAACATTTAGTTCAAATTAGAAATCATCCCCTTTTTTTAATGCACCACATGAACCTTCAACACATGCACGTTTCAATTTCTTTGGGCGTGCAACCAGACCATCAATAATAATTCACACTATAACTAACTGTGACGGTTTGGATAAGATAGAAGATTTCAAAATAATTGATGAAATAGAATCAGATCATCAGCCAATGGGGTGGGTATTGAAAAGGGAACTTATCAGAACAAACCAGTGTTGTTAACAGATACCTGAAAAAGATATTGTGGTATGGGACAATGAAATTAAGATCGAATATGATGAAAAACTAAGTGCTGGCGTTTACTCAGGAAATAATCCAATAGGGTTGTTTCCAGAGTCAGATATCATTTTTCCAAAAAGTGGATCTTATAGTATATAAAATTCCGGGAAAAATCGTGAGAAGATGAAATACCGAATGAAGCATGGGTACATTTAGAGGTGGATGGCAAAAGGAAACTTTTTGAACTGATAAGAAGAGTGTGGAATGGGGAAGGCTTCCCGAATATTCGGAGAAAAGGGATTCTGACGCCGATATTCAAGAAAGTAGAAATAGAGGATCTGAAAAACTATAGACCGATCGCTCACCTTAACACGGCGTACAAAGTGTATGTCATGATAATAAACGAAAGATTAGTGCAGGATTTAGAAGAGAAGTAAATTTTATAGGAAACGCAGGCGAATTTTGTACAGAAGAGGGCCTGAGGCAGGACTGTCCGCTGAGCGCTACAATGTTCACAGTCCTGACCTCTGACATTGAAGAGGAAATGAGAAAAGAAATTGTGAGAGGCATAATAGTTGGGGTTGAAAGATTCTGGTCAATTGTTAACACAGACGATATAGCACTTTTGGCAAAAAATGAAGAAAATTTTAGGGCGATGATGAGAAGATTCGAAAAGTTCTTGGAGAAGAAAAGTTTAGTATTGAACGTAGAAAAATCTAAGGTAATTGTTTTCAAAAAAAGTGGGGGCAAAGAAAAGGAAAGCAAATGGAAGTGGGAAGGAGTAAATGTAGATCAAGTGAAAATATTTAAATATTTAGGGTACACATTTAAAAAAAAATAAAGGCTGTGATACACATTCAAGAAAGTGTCAAAGAGGCCAATATTGTGATGAAACACACGTGGGGGATAGGAGAAAGACTCTTTAAGGACGCTTTCAACAGAAGAGTACATATTTTTAACAGCTTACCTAGATAACAAAATGTGCTGGCGTATCCACCGGTACGCGGTCCGATTTACAGGACCGCCGTGAGGGCACCTGAGTAGCGCGATGTGCATGCCATTGCTGTCTATATCGTCCAACCGAACGTCCGGCGCCCAACGTGCCGGCCGGGTACAAGCTCAATTTGCTGGCCATGCCCAAGCCCGAATCGCTGCCAATATTTTGATTTTAAAAGATGAGAGTAGGATGGAGGAAATAAAGGAAGACGTCTATTCTATCAACAATAATATATTTTAAAATCATAATAAAATACTATAAGTAATTATTAATGAATTATTTGCTACAAATCTATAACGCATGCTTATTATGATGAACGGTATTTTCTAAAGCTGGTGGCGAACAATTTTTCTTCTAAAAGTTAATAACAAGAAAATTAGAATGTTTCAACATGATTTACATTTTTCTCGTAAATTGCTAAACGTCTATTAACAACTGTAAAGTCAGAATTTTTATTTATGTATGTCTATTATGTAAATAAGCTTTTGAATTTAAAAAAAGTGAATTTGCTAATAAAAATCTCATTTTTTTATAAACAATTTGAGATTTTTTACTCAAAAAATTTGTCATCTTACATTGTTTTACATTACCACCTATGGAGAGAACCTCTGGAAGACGTACAATGTAATTCTTATCAGACATTGATAAAAGATTTTTTCAAGTTTTATCAGAATGTCGGGATTCACTGTCTGATGCTTGCGAATCGTTTTGAAAAGGAAGATTGAAACAAGGAACTTCATCTTCCGAAGTAGAATCAGAATCATAAAAATTCTGCACAGAATCATTTCTTTCGTCTCGAAAAGCGCATAAACGTCTCCGCTTTTGACTCTGAGAGAGAATGACAAACTTTTTATTTTTTTCCATTGTCCATAATTTCTCTGCTCTGCCCTTATTTCTTTCAAAGTCCTTACCCCGAAAAGTTAAAAGAACACCAATTAATAAAATTTACGAGGTCTATTAAAAAATGTCTTATTTATTTCATTTCAATATTAACAACTTACACGTTTTAACCCCCAATTATTTGACTCAAAAACTTTTCAATTTAAACTCTTATTACTGAAAAAGCCTATCTTTTTTAAAGTATGCCCTTTCAAACATTTCAATTAAGTTTAACAACAATAATTTCAATAAAATTTAAGCTTAACTTATATGTAGGTTTATGGGCAGGTACCAGAGTGTTCTAGACAAATTGAAAGGTTGCAGTACGAACTAGTTAACCAACAAAATCGGATTTTACAGGACAGGGAATTAACAGTGTGTAAAATCGAAATCAACATTAAGAGGTAAAACAAAAGTTCATTCCCGAGCTAAACTGTTCCTATATTTAGAACAAAAATGTATGATTGACCAATATTATCCAGTTCCGAGAAATATAATGTAGAAGCTGACAATCTCAAAGTTACAGGAACCTAAAGGTGATATAGGCCAAAGAGATTATAAACGTAGATGCGGTGCGGGCTTAGTTACCCGCTATAAATATAGACGGTGCGTCTGGCAAAAATTGTCAGTTCCCCTCTACCCACCGCAACCCGTAGATAGCATCCATATCTCAGTAGGCCCCTCGATGCGTACTTATGGTAACTTAGCTCGGACATGAATCATTTAAATTGAAAGTAAATTCCCATTTAAAAAATTTGTTACATTTATAAATTTACAAAACATGGTTATCTCTATTAAATGCCAGCGATAAAAGGCCATAAATATTTTCTATTTCGGTTTCATATATTTTCATCTAATTTTAACATTATTTCTTCTAATTTTTATTCTCTTATAAGTTATAATTTTTTTACTCTATAATATTTGCATTCAAACTGATAAATCTTTTAGTGCACTATCTATATATAGTTCTTTGATATTATTCAGTATTTATTTTTATATTCGTGGACAGGTTACAATATTATTGAACTTGAAAATTCCCGAATAATAAAATTCCAGGCTGAATGCTGCCCAATTATAAAAGGTACAAACTAGAAAATTCCCGAATTGTAGCAATTGATAAAATAGTGTTTTAATCAATATTACTTATTTATTAAAAATACAATAATCAAATATTTTAGTTGTATCAACTTTGTTTAATGTTTAATTTTTTTAAATATTGTTTTAATTTAAAATAAAAATAATCGTAAACAAATGTTATGCAAAAATAAATTTAAAAACGCCTGTACTTCAAACAAAACAAAATTTGTAAGATTCAATTCAGCATTGATTTAGCGCGAATTTTATTTATATATTTTTTTATGTAATTATTTTGTTTTTGCGAACTTTTTTGTAAGTTAAAAAGGATCGAATGCACTTTTTCAACAACAACAAAATTCTGTCGGGAATTCTCAAATTCAGTAATATTATAAATGGCCCAGAATTTCGGGAATTTTATTTTTCGGAAAAAGCAACTGAAAAATACTGAAAAATAAAATTCCCGACCCTGTAAAATTCGTGAATTGCAAAATTCCTAAATAATGAAATTCCGGAAATTATAAAAAAACCGAAATATAAAACTCTCGAGTTGAAAAATTCACGAAAAATAAAATTCCCGACAGTAAGATATTACCGAATTCGAAAATTCCCCACAGAAAATTGCTGAATTATAAAATATCCAAACTAGAAAATTCCTGAATTCAAGCAATAGAAAAAACGGTTCTTAATTCAACATTATTTATTCACACATTTATTTTTTTTAATGTTTAAAGTTTAAAAAATTATGATTTAAAATTTAAAAAACAATAATTAAAAAAATATGTATATTTCTGCTTGAAAAATTTTGTTTGATAATGTAAATAGCATTTTAAAAAACTTAACCAATTATTATTCTTTTAGATTCAAACAATAATTTAATAAAATTATTTAATTGATGTATTTTTAAGAAATAAATAATATTGTTCGAAAACTCTTTTCTTCATGCTTAAATTAGGGAACTTTATAATTCGGGGATTTTTTACTTTGGACATTTTCTGTAGGAAATTTTCCCATTCGGTCGTCGGAGATTTCATTTTTGGTGATTTTTCATTCATGGCTTTCGGAATTTTTTCGGTGGTCCCATATTTTTATACCTTCTCTTAAAATGATGTAATTTTTCAAAATAAAAGTGATTTTTTAATTGGACATTGTTTATGAAGACTCGATCGAATGCTTACACTTGTGTAACTATTTTCAATTTTTTACTACGTTCAATTTTTAAATTCACTTTCTTTTCCCGATTTTTTCTGGTCGCGAGTCTGGCTCAATTTAGAACAACTTTTGTTTTAATGATAATTTTTCAGTTCTAACTACCGGGAGAATCATTTTATTCTTTAGGAGATTTTCTACAAATCTCGTTGATAATTTTTTTATTTTAAGATATTATATAAAAATTATAATATTTTTCTTTTTCTTTAATAAAATTGTTGCAATGAAAGCGTTTCGAAGAGTTTTTTTTCAAATCATTCAGGGAATAAAATGAATATTTATAGGTCGACCAAGGTTTGTTTTCCTTACAAAATTTCGCTTGCGTCTAATTTTTTCCAGTTGTTTTGCCTATAGTACAATTCAAATTTGTATCTTTGGGTGAAGAAATCCGTTCTATAGTTTGACAAATATTCTTTATAAATCAATATTTTGCACAGAAAATTAACCTGAGTGACCTTTAATTATGATTTTATTAACGTGAAAAACCCAGGTTTCAATGTTTTCTATGAAAAACACAATCAATGAGTGACATAACGAAAAGCGGAAACAATACAACAAGCTCTTTGAACAAAACTGACCTAGAGCGAACATTAAATATATATTTTTTAAAGTTGACAAAAATCAGGAGCTATTTTCTTTAAAAAAAAAAAAACAATTTTTGGGGGTACCAAATTATCAAAAAAATAAATTAATAAAACTTGAAAAAGCACCCTCTTAAATAGCTTTTTAAACTAAACCTTTGTTGAGTTCTTTCAGGCACTTCTCATTTTTAATAGTCCTATTTTCAAATTTATCCGAAGTTATACAATTTTAATTGTTCTAAAATAATGATTCCAATTAAAAGATGTTCATTTCTCATCTTGTAACTTTATAATATTTATAATATATAAT
>NC_046657.1:178306160-178319978 GCF_010883055.1 Belonocnema kinseyi | reverse complement strand
CCCCCCCCCCTCCCTTTTAATATACCCTGATTTGAATTAGACATGCTGATTCAGATTTAGAGAGTACAAAAAAGAAGAATTTTTAACAAAATACAGGAATGTTCAACTCAGAAAGGAAAATTTTCATACAAATAGTTTCCTTTCAAATGAAAAATATAAATTTTAAACTAAAAATGAAATAGTTGCATTTTCAGTTAAAAAAATCATTTTCAACCAAATAGTCAAATTTTTAATCAACGAGATGTATTTTCAACTGAATTAAAGGATTATTCAACTGGATTCGTTAATTTTTTTTAAAACTTTCAACAAAATAACTTCATTATCAACTGCGTTTAGTTGAATTTTCAGTTAAATAAATCATTCTATCGACCAACAAAGCGAATTGTTAACAAAATGAATTTTCAAGGAAAAAGCATTTGAATTATCAACTACAAAGATTAATTGTCAATCAACAAGACGAACTATCTACCAAAAAGACGAATTTTCAACCAAAAGAAAAGCTCATACGCGTGCTCGGCGCGCGAATCACTACTTTGCTTGCAATTATTTTATTTGGAAATAAAATTCAATAAAATACCACAATAATCATTTTTACTTTAATAACTTCTATTTGCACACGGATTCGCGTGGGTACCCTCTCACGATGCAGAATAAATGATTGTGCAACACTAAATGTTTTTATCAAATGTTTAGGCAAATGCGAGTACTTCCAATAACCTCGTATGTAGCCGCATTGTAATTTAATTGTACTCAAATTAATGCACTGAGTTTAGGCCCGCCTTGGTAAAGAACAAATTTCAAATGCTTATAAAATGTGAAGTTGAGAGACTTCTGTTCCAGCGTGGATTTAAACATAAAAAATCATATCACAATAAGTGATAATAATACTGGTTATATGTTCGACTGATTAATCACAGTAAAATATATGGAGAAAAGTAGTGCAAGAGAAAATATACTACAGAAAAACTTGATGAAGCAAAATATTTAACTGAAGAGATTATCAAATTACTTTAAGAAATTAATAAAAATAGATACTTACTGAAACTAATGAAAATGAAAGTTTTTACCATTATAAAGTTTTAATTTCTTTTTTAATTCTGATTAAATATATAGTGCATACATTTTCTTATAAAAATTAATTTGTTTAAAATGATCAAATGGTTCCAAATCTAAAAAAAAGTTAAGTTCTGAATTTGTTTATGAAATTTATTTGTATAATAAATCATTATTGTAAATTTACAAGGTGTCGTAGGAAAATGTGATTGGAAATATATTCTTTGTTGATTCCGTAAACAAATTAGGCCTATTCATCCAAAAATGCCCAAACTCTTAATTTGCGCATGAAAGTAGTTTAAATAATAAATCTTGAAAATGCGATTATCATAATTAATCGGAAAGACGTTCTTAATTAAATTTTGAAAAAGAACCGACCCTATTCGTTTGAAAAATAGCCATATTCTGAATTTCTTATGAAAGTTCTTTAAATAATTAACCATTCTTGTAGATTTATCAAATACCTTAGGAAAGAGTCATATCAAAGACAATCATAGTTAACTTCGTAAACAAATTGTATTTATTAATTGAAAAATACCTCACCTCTCAATATGTTTATGAAAATTGTTTAAATGATTAATAATTATTATAAATTTACAAAGTATCGTAGGAAATGATCATCGAAAGACAATCTTAGTTCAGATCTTTGAATGGATAAGTGAAAAAGCTATTACGGATCTTAAGACTAGACTTGGACAAACAGGTACCAAGTTGTCACCTTTCCAGAAACCTGAAAACACAGGCAGAGGAAGGTAGGGAGTAAAATCGCATGCTCCCTCCCCCTCAACCATGGCGCTCTGTGCAACCGCATGGCTTGCACGCCTCAAAATCTGGGCCTTATTTTAAATGAACTAGTTGAAATTAAAAAGTTTAAAATTGCATTGTGTAAAATAAAAATGAATAAAAATTCGAAGTTTTTGAATGGTTACAGTTTTAGAGCTCTGAATTTTCATATTGAATACTGAATTAAAACATTTACAAACATTGAAACATTCAATTTAGTTTTCGTTTGCAAATTCTCGAATTTTAATTGCTTCATATTTAAAATTATTTGTTTTGAGAAAATTTCAACTTAACATTTTCCAATTTTGAAATTTTTGAACCAGTTTCTGATTTGACTTTGAGGTCGCCTTGAAAACTTGAATAATTCTTGATTAACCTTCGTGCTAAATTATCTCTTCCAAATATTAATAGGAAAATATTTATTTTTCTATTAAATATACCTGTTTTCAAACAAGCGTCTTGTCTCTTATATCTTATTTCAAAATGTAAACATGAAAAAATTTGAACCAATTTTTTAATTTAAATAATGTAATCTAAGAGAAAATTAAAAAATATTTCAAAACATTTGACAAATTTTCAAACAAAAAACATATTAGTAGATAGTAAGGCACTTGAATTAAGTTAGCAACATTTTTTTAAATGTTAGAAAAATGTATATAATTTTAAGAGATATTTATGAGTAAAAGTTCTAAATATCTTTTAAATTAACTCCAATTTTTTCAAATATTTAGCAGAGCGATTTTCATTTGATAGCGGGTACCTGCTCGACGTACCCTCGCGCTGTGTCGAGCATTGCCTGAGGGTGACCCTTTTGTCTTCATGACGAATAAAACACGGGACATAAAATTTTTATAATATTGTAATCAGCAATTTAAAAATATTATATTCGAAACGTACGTTTATTTGCGATTCCAACGATATGTTACTTGCAATGAAAAGATTAAAATTACAATAAGTTGTCGCAGATATGCTTATTGTTATTTTTCAGCAATTCTCGTCATCGTTTTCTGAGAAATAATCATTTATATACAATTTTAATATTTACTATGACTTTGAAAACAATTTTCAATTATTTAAACAAATGTTAATTATTTAAACAATAATTTATTCCCCAGAAATTTTTAAAATGATCTTACTTTCTTATTGAAATGCAATATTTGGTCATTGTTTGAAGTAGTAAATTTGTCTAAAAACATTACGTAATTATTTGAACAATTAATTATTGTTTATTTTCAAAAATTTTTCAATTGAGCCAGAGATGTCCAATTTTATTCAAATTGGTATCATATGCTACTTTCTGTTAAATAATTATATAATTTTGACACATTTATTTTATTGTTTAATAATTTTTTTTTCTTTAAAAAATATTTATTTGCTAAAGCAGTTTTTTTCGGTAACTAAAAGAATTGCAATAAAATAGAAAACATAGCATTATGTTTTTGACTTTATAGCGTATAGAAAGAAAAAATTTACCACTCTCTAATTGTTTAAACAAATATAATTTCTTTAAATAATTACTTTACAAAAATACTTTCGAAATCGTAATTAATTATATGTCTTCTATTTAATAGTTATCGAAAAATAACTGCTTGAGCAAATGAAAATTGTGTGAAAAAATAGAACTTTGTTAAACATTAAAAGAAATGTATGAAAATTATGTAATTATCATTATTATATATGAATATATACGTATATATGTATTTATGTACGCATGTATGTATGTATGTATGTATGTATGTATGTATATATGATATTAAATATACGTATTTAATTTTTCAATCAAAATCAAAAGAAAACTTTCTGTACATAAAAATTAAGTGAAAAATGCACTTAACCCTTTTTTAATAAAACCAATGTCAGAAGCCAAAAAACATTGCTTCGAAAATGATTTTTGAAAAAGTTTGTTTCCAGCGATGCATACTTGCTAAGAACATTTTTCCCTTAATTTTTTTTAAACAGAAACTTATACTTTAAAATTGTACATTGAATTTGAAAATTATGCTTGAATTATCATTATATAAACTCCTAATCTGTTAAGAAAACATAATAGTAATAATAATAATAATAATAATAATAATAATAATAATAATAATAATAATAATTGGTTAGACACTCGGACTTCACCTCAGAGGTCCGGGGTTCGATCCCTGAGCTGGTACCTCTGGAAATTTTTCAATGTACCTTTACCGAGGTTCTGGAGGTTCGGAACCCACCTTAAGTTGTAGGTCCCCCCATCGTGTACTTGACTGCAACCCAGTCCGTCAATGATGGGGTAAAACCAGGCTTTGTCCAATATGTCTGGGCAGACTGCTCTCATCAGATCACTTGATTGCATTATGAAAATGCGTCCGTGACTGATGATATATACCGGGAGAGCCCCGTGCAAAATGATCAAATAAAAAAAAAAAAAAATCCAACTCTAACCAAAAATTCCTTCGACATATTGGGCAGTATAAGCCTGTGACAACATTTCGCCACAGAAATGTTTTTTATAATTTGAAATTTAAATAATATATATTAAAATAATAAGGTATAATTATTCATATTATTATTATCAAAGTATTATTGTTCTAAAAACTGAAGATAATAAATTTAAAAATTTTATTTATTATAATAACATTTTATAGTTCAAAAAATCATTAAAACCAATGCTAAGTTAAATAATTAATTTTAAACTGTAATGTGAAATTAGACAATTTTTAAGGAATACTTAAAATTGTATACATTGAAACATTTAGCAGGTAAAAATTAAAGAATTTTACAAGTTAATAGTTGAAGGGGTTTGTTAAAACTTCATTTTTGTTGTTGAAGATTGATCATTTTAGTTGAAATTCATCCACTTGGTTGAAAACCCGGTTTTTTTTCTAATTTTAAATTAATTTTTTGAACTAAGAATAAATCTTTTTGGTCAAAACATTACGATTTTAGTAGCATATTTAGCTCTTTGGATACAAAATAAATTATATTGTTGGAAATTAATCTGTTTATTTGAAAATTCAGCTATTTCATTTTTGGTTGAAAATTTATTTTTTGACTTTTTCAAGGTAAGTGGGTAAAAATTCATGCATTCTGTTGGAAATTCATTTTTGTTGTTGAAAATATTAATTTTTTGAAACTGGCAATTCAACTATTCCATTTATTCCATTCTTGTTTGTTTGTCAATTGAACTATTTGTTGTATAAAATTCGCCTTTTTAAAAAAATGACTGTTTTTTTATGTAAAATTACAAAACTTAAACAATTACTTTTTTTTTAACAGTGTTTTAACCATAATAAGATGCTAATTCTATTTTCGTAATTTTGGGCTCACCACTATGCAACCATTCGCAAATTACATTAAGCTAGCACCTCCACAATCGAATTTTTGAATTTTTCATAGCTCAGAATTTTGGGCTATTTTTGGGCTTTTTTTGGGCTGCAATAAAAATTTTTGGGTTCCTTTACTTTTTTCAAAAAATATATTTTATTGTGGAGGTGCCAGCTTACATTAACCCAGCACCTCCACTTCTTTAAATCACTAAATAATAAAAATTCAATTACACCAGAATTTTGGGTTTTTTTTCGGCTCTTAAAATCCGCAAAAAAAAATTTCCCCAAACCAACCCTTAACTTCCAAAATCAACCCCCTTCAAAAAATGGAAAATTTTCAGTTATTTATTAACGGGATATTTTTGGGCTTTTTTGGGCTCCCAGAAAATACCTACTTCGTTTTTTGGGCTCCAACCCTTACAGTCAAATATTAACCCCATTGTAACACGCATATATGAAATTGTCAAAAAATAACTTTTATTAAATTTTAGAGCTTGAATAAAGTCTCTGATTTTTGGGCTCCTCGAAAATACACGCTACGATTTTTGGGCTTCAACCCTTAACTTCAAAAATCAACCCACGTAGATACTACTTTGTCAAAAAATCAATTTTTTTAGAATTTTTCGATGGTAATAGAGTCTCTGATTTTTGGGCTCCTCGAAAATACCCGATATGATTTTTGGACTTCAACCCTTAACGAAAAAATCAACCCCTCTCTACCACGTGAATACAACTTTGTCTGCAGATAAATTTTTCTAGAATTTTTCAATTTATTTGCAGACAAAGTTGTATTTACGTGGTACAGCTGGATTGATTTTTGACGTTAAGGGTTGAAGCCCAAAAATCGTATCGGGTATTTTCGAGGAGCCCAAAAATCAGAGACTCTATTTCCATTAAAAAATGCTACACAAATTTATTTGCAGACAAAGTTGTATTTACGTGGTAGAGAGGGGTTGATTTTTGGCGTTAAGGGTTAAAGCCCAAAAATCGTAGCGTGTATTTTCGAGGAGCCCAAAAATCATAGACTCTATTTCCATTAAAAAATTCCGAAAAAATTAATTTGCAGACAAAGTTGTATTTACGTGGTAGAGAGGGGTCGATTTTTAACGTTAAGGGTTAAAGCTGAAAATCGAATCAAGTATTTTCGAGGAGCTTAAAAATCAGAGACTCTATTACCATTGAAAAATTATAGAAAAATTGATTTTTGACAAAGTAGTATCTACGTGGGTTGATTTTTGACGTTAAGGGTTGAAGCCCAAAAATCGTAGCGTGTATTTTCGAGGAGCCCAAAAATCAGAGACTGTATTTCCATTGAAAAATTCTAGAAAAATTTATTTGCAGTCAAAGTTGTATTTACGTGGAAGAGAGGGTTTGAATTTTTACGTTAAGGGTTGAAGCCCAAAAATCGTATTGGATATTTTCGAGAAGCACAACAATCGGAGACTTTATTACCATCGAAAAATTTTAGAAAAATTGATTTTTTGACAAAGTAGTATCTACGTGGGTTGATTTTTGACGTTAAGGGTTGAAGCCCGAAAATTGTAGCGTGTATTTTCGAGGAGCACAAAAATCAGAGACTTTATTTAAGCTCTAAAATTTAATAAAAGTTATTTTTTGACAATTTCATATCTGCGTGTTACAATGGGGTTAATTTTTTACTGTAAGGGTTGGAGCCCAAAAATCGAAGTGGGTATTTTCTGGGAGCCCCAAAAAAGCCCAAAAATATCCCGTTAATAAATAACTGAAAATTTTTTGAATTTTTTGAAGCGGGTTGATTTTGGAAGTTAAGGGTTGGTTTGGGGAAAATTTTTTTTGCGGATTTTAAGAGCCCAAAAAAATCCCAAAATTCTGGTGTAATTGAATTTTTATTATTTAGTGGTTTAAAGAAGTGGTGATGCTGGGTTAATGTAAGCTGGCACCTCCACAAGAAAATTGATTTTTTGAAAAAAGTAAAGGAGCCCAAAAATTTTTATTGCAGCCCAAAAAAAGCCCAAAATAGCCCAAAATTCTGAGCTATGAAAAATTTAAAAATTCGATTTTGGAGGTGCTAGCTTAATGTACCTGAATCCGATCTAATCTGAGATCGAAACAAGGATTCCTTTCCAGTTGAATGCGAACTAATCCGAACTCAGATCAAGGATACCTATCCGACTGAATCCGAACTAATCCGACTTTGAAACCAATATTCCAATCGGACTGAATCCGAACTAATCCGAGCACAGACCAAGGCGCCCTATCCGACTGTATCCGAACTAATTCGGTGTTGAAACCAAGATTCTAATCCGGCTGAATCTAAAATAATCCGAGCACAGACAAGGGGACTCCTATCCGGCTGAATCCGAACTAATCCGAGCACAGGCCAAGACTTTCTATCCGACTGAATCCGAACTAATCCGTCCACAGACCAAGGATTCCTATCGGATTGAATCCGAACTAATCCGAGCATAGAACAAAGATTCCTATCCGGCTGAATCCAAACCAATCCGAGCACAGACCAAGGCTTTCTATCCCGACTGAATCAGAACTAATCCGAAACGAAAACAAGGTTTCCTGTTCTACGGAATCCGAAGTTGAAACCAAGATTCCAATCCGTCTGAATACGATCTAATCAGAGGTCATAGGGATTCCTAATTGACTGAATCCGAACTAATACCAAAATTAGACCAGGAATTCCTATTCCAATGAATCCGAACTAATCCGAAGTTGAAACCAAGATTCCAATCCAACTGAATCCGTCTTAATCCGAGGTCGAAACAAGGATTCCCTTCCAACTAAATCCGCTCTGAGGCCAAGGATTCCCATTCGAATGAGGGTCAGTACCCTACTGCGAATACCTATATAGGTGCCTGTAAAGGTCCCTAATAGGATTCTATATCAGCATCCTATAAGTGACCTATATACGATCTTGTATAGGGTTACCTATATAGGTTAGTATAGGTGCCACCTATAAGAAATGAAACAGCTTCCTGCATAGGATCCTTTATAGAATCCTAAATGATTCTATGGTAAGGGTATGGGGTCCTTCTTCCTAGGTTAGAATCCATATAAGAACCTATATAGGTTCCTACTACTAGACAATCGCATAGTCAAAAATATGACCTATATAGGTGATGCTACATAGGATCCTATATAGGTGAATTATAGGATCCTTATATGGAATCCTATTAGTGATCTATATAGGTATTTGCAATAGGGAAATTCGAATCAAGGATTTCTATCGTACTGAATCCGCCGTAGTCGGAGGTCGACGCAGTGATTACAATCCGAGGTGAAGAAGGGTGCAGTTTAATGAAATAGTATGACATACATGTATACTTCAATTATTTCTTGATAAAACTTTATTTCAAGTGGCTAGTACTGTAAATAGATACATATACTCGTTAATGCTGTGGAACTTTTATCGACCGCGTAAATTCTGTAGAAAACTAATAACTATATTAAATTATTTTCTTATGAAGTAACTTAATTTTAAGTGACTAGCACTGCAAGTTGCCCTGGTAAAAGTTTCGGATTGAAATTTATTTCGAAATCTGTAGCCGAACCAATCCGAAAAAAGTTCGCATCCGAATTATGAGATTGAAAATTTTGTTCGGATTGAGTAGGAATTATTTTTAATCGATTTGGATCGAACGAAATTAAGAACTTTCTTCTGAATAGTTCGGATACAAGTTTTCGAATAAATTTCTATCCGAACAAATTTTACCAGGGAGGCACGTATGCATATTTTAAAATAAATTGAGATATTTAGGCGTTTACAAATTAAAGAGAAAACGTGAAATGTAAGCAGGAAGACATTTTTCCCTGTAACACCTAAACCTTTGTAACAATTAATCACTCAGAGCCTTTTATATGTAGGTACTTATATTATTCATATTAAAGAACTTAATTTCAAGTTTATATAGGAGTTTGACGAAAATTAATTATTTAGGCGAAATTGAGATAAAAATCATGACATAGCTTTGCTTTTAAGGCAGTAAAGCCATTTCTTTCATTATTTTTAAGAATTTGGAAAGTGTGTGATTAGGGAATTCACCACGATAAATTAAAAATTTAAAGAATTTG
This sequence comes from Belonocnema kinseyi, assembly GCF_010883055.1. Taxonomy (NCBI): domain Eukaryota; kingdom Metazoa; phylum Arthropoda; class Insecta; order Hymenoptera; family Cynipidae; genus Belonocnema; species Belonocnema kinseyi. Next base: position 178,310,772 of record NC_046657.1, on the reverse strand, counting down.
AAGGGATTTTAAAAGAAATTGACATTTCTTTTTAGAGGATTTAAAAAAAACTCTAAAAATAAATCAAAAAGGTTTAACGATTTACAAGAGATTTTATAAGATTTTAAGACAGTTTTAGTGATTATAAAGAATGTCAAGCGATCTATTGAATGTTATTTAAAAAGATTTTAATGAATTTTAAGACATTTCGAGGGATTTAAAGAAATTCCAAGATTTTAAGGATTTTCAAAAGATTTAAAGGAATTTAAGAAAAATTGGAAGGATTAAAGAGATTAAAATTAATTTTAGTCAATTTCAGATTACTTCGAAAGATTTAAAATTATTACAAAGAATTTGAAGGAATTTCAAAAAAATATTCGGAGAAGTTTAACGATTTTCGAGAAATCTTACAGGATTTCTAAGACGGATCACAGTCTTTAGTAATTTATATTTTTTCCTTGTACCTGTCTAAGAGCAAAAATAACGGCTTGACATCTTTGAAAAACACACTTTACCGCACTAACAAAATTCCAAAATTTTGACCGCCAACTATTACAACATTGTAACCTAACCTCAATCACGGAAAATTATATTTTTTTATGGATTGTCCAAATCGCACATTTCCCAAATTGCCAACAATAACACAGGCACAAAAAAAAGTCAAAGTCCACGGAGACGACCTTTGGGGTTCTATGGTTTTTGGGTCACTGATTCCGAATCGTTTGTCGGTTTTTTCAGATCAGATCGCTTTCAAGGTCATTTGAAGGTCAAATGAAGAAAATATTGCTGAAAAAATCTGCAAAATTCAAACATAGGTTTTTTAGCACGCTGAATGCGAATCCGGTGTCGGTTGACCTTCATTAGTTCAAGATAAAGGTCATTTAAAGGTCAAACCAACAAAATAACCTCAAAAAAACTGTAAAAATTTATATATAGGTTTTGAGGGTGGCTGAATACAAATCCAAGGTTGATTAGATCATATCTGGTTATCTAAAGGTCATCTGATGTCATTTGAAGGTCTAATTCGGAAAAAAGGCTAAAAAAATCTGAAAATTTTTAATGTAGGTTTTTGAGCATGCTGAATCCGAATCCGGTGTAGGTTGACCTTCCTGAGTTCAAGGTCAAGGTCATTTAAAGGTCAAATCAATGAGGTACTGTTGAAAAAATGTTTAAAAACATTAATTTAGAATCATCTTTAGTTTTTCGTCTATATAGAAACTGAAAATATTAATTTATCTTTATCAACATTAGCTGCTGTGAATTTCTCGATAGTAAGGCAGTGTACTTTCTTATCAATATTAGCTGCTGTAGATTTCCTGAAAGAGAAAGCTTTCTACCCATAAGAATGGTATATCTTTAAAAAAGAAGTGGTTTCTTTTTGCCCTAATATGGTAAAAAATACATTTTTTATAAATGTCCACATGTATTTGCGGTTATGAGTGAATGTTTGCGTGTGTGCATGTGTGGATCTGCGGATGCATGGATGTGTGGATGTGCGGATGTCTAGATGTTTCAATGTATGTAATCGATTCTTTTTCACCTGTTGCCTCGACTAGTCGTGTGACGATGACAACTGCCCCGTAAGGGGATGTGTAGAATGATTCGCTCATACGCTAGTCGGGGTACCGATGCCAGTGAAGTGCACTGCCTTACAGGGGGTCGACAGGGTGTGAGGATGATGCCTCAGTGTCTTTGTCGACGAGTTGACATTGTCCTCGTCAAAGACGAAAAGCCCCTTTACTTAGCCCTGGAGAGGTAAAAGGTTTATCACCTCCAGGACGGCGGACTCACCTGAAATCGGACCAGGATCCCTGTCGAGCGGGTTTATGTATAAAAATATGGAAAATTTAAACAAATCTTCAACCTCATCTTCTAAACACGTATGCTCGAAAGATGTTAACGCATTTTGCTTCATTTGTGGAACATTTATTCCGAACAAAAACGATCGACGATCGTTCAATGAAAATTTTCGGAATATATACAAAGAATGCTTTAATTCAGATATAGTTTCGGGAGATTGGGCTTTTGATAGTATTTGCAATAACTGCCGCAAAATGCTTTCTATTTGGAAAAAAAAACTAAAGACGATTCTAAATCGTTCTTCATTAAACCCACAGAATGGAATGAGCCATCCAACGAAGATGATTATTGATTATTATTGATTGTTAATGATGATGATGATGATGGATGATGGATGATGCATGATGGATGATGGATGATGATGATGATGATAACCGACAAAATTTGAAAAGTCGATTTTGAATAGGGATTAAAAATTGAGTTTTCCTTGTTTTACAAAAATTAACGTTACTTTTACCAACTTTCTTCTTTTAATGAGGCGCTCGAAAGCGTGTCCACCCTGTATATAGGACATCACATTTTCTGCCCTATCGAGGTGCTGCCCTCATCGTACTACGAAGTCGAATTCTTGTTTTCTCATTCTTCGTAAAATATTTCCCGGTAAACCAGTAGAAAGATTTTTTGAGGTTAGAAAAGTTTGACATGTATGTATCACTGAATTTTTTCAGATCAATATTTTATTATCGTATTTTTAATAAATAATTAATATTGATTAAGAAACAATTTTATTTGGGAATTTTCAAATTCGTTAATATTATAAACTGCTCAGGAATTTTCTTAGTTTTGGAATAGGGCTGTTTCCAAAGTCAGATATAATTTTTCCAATAAATGGATCTTATAGTGTATAAAATTCTAATTATAAAGACGCTCATAAAATATTTTTCACGCATTGTTTACTATTTTTAATTTTATGTTGAAATATGAATTTTATATCACGATGTCGATTGGAGGGCCCGTTTGACGATGTTTTCTTTTGGTCATGTGCACATCGAAAATTGAAATCGCAAAATATTGTTTAAAAAACATTATAAACATGGGAAAAGCATTTAAAACCAAAACTTGTGTATAAAGAATTTATTTAAAAACTACTTAAATGTAGTCATGTTTACTGAAACAATTCGTAAATATGTGCGATTTTAAAATGTGTTAATAATTGCACTTACTGTTTTCCTTTAACATACTACTGACACTTAAACTAATTATTACAACAGGATAACTTTTTTTCTCACATAAACTTTAACAAATAAAGCTATCAAATCAAAATAGTCAAAATTGACAGCAGACTGTCGCCGCCTAACTTCTTTATCATGAGTTTTGCATAGTCACATTGATACTCGTAGATAATTATGAGAACCTCTGAGTCACGTTACACCAATTTAAAAAAGTGTTTTACCGCCTTCGATTTTTAATAATTTTTTTCTGCTGAACGAGACAAAAGAAAAAAATTACAACGCACCTTGGATTCAGATCAAAATTATGTATTAAAAAATTATTTTACCTAAAATCGCGAAAGAACCCTATTTCATTGTTCGGGACAGAGAGTTTTACCGTGTCGGGAATTTTATTTTTCGGGATATTTCAGCCGTCCAAATAGAATTACAGAAAATTTGCTCTAATTATTATTTCGGCGCTCCATCTTGTTGATTTTTTCCTACAGTATTATTAAAAAGAAATGTGTATGGAAATTTTTGATATCATAAAGTTAAATATAATCTCAATTAAAAATTTTTAATTTGCTGTACATCCAATTTTTATTCTTGGATTTGGCGATTTTGTTCTAGTCCATTTCAGTCACTGGTAAACGGGGGTGATTTTCTCTTAGAAAATAAGTGATTACAATTTGAAAAAATTGGGCAGGCTTTTTTGACATCTAGGTATGTAAAAGAGGTCAACTTCAGAAAATTTAAAAACTAATTTAAGAACTATTTATAAAAACTTTTTTTGAAATTATAAATATATTGATGTATAAAAACCTTCTTTAGAGTTTGTTATTTAATCTCTCACATTCTAAACATGATATCTCACTCCGTGTGGACACAGTAAACAAAAAAAAAATGAAAATGATTTTGCATATTTACTTTCTCTCGGATAGCTTTTTTTCGAAATTATTACTCAAAATAAATATAAAAACGCAATTTTTGTCTCATTTTCTCAATTCCTACTTTTGAGAGCGATATATCATTACCTTCGGACAAGGTTAGCACAAAAAAATGTTCATAACCGGGGACTGGTTTGGTCACGTGGTCACCGAAGAGCATGCCCTTGAAAGGTGGAAAACAAGTAGAATTTACATACGTGGGTAACTCGGGTAAGAAGAGGGGAAGGGGACCATGTTCAGATTTCTACAATACTGAACAGATTTAAAGATTTCATATTTCCACATTCCAAATTTCTCACGCCAAAGGCCCTGGAATGTCCAAAAGAATGTGTACGACTTGGTCCCTTTAAGCCAGGCTGCAGAGCTCAAGGCACGTTTTCTTAATGGGGTAAATTGACCCTCATAAACTTTAGCAATATTCAAGGCTCTCGGCTTGAGCCTGGACTTAATGGGAAATTGTCATCTGGCGGACATCCTCGGCTAGCCAAAGGGCGACGTTGCCAGAATTTGATAATTGTCCATCTTCTAGCGAATTTCCTTTCTTGGCAACGTCGAAAAGGGCTCAAGGGAACCGGGGCACTGGCTCCGTTGTTACCCTAGGTCAGTCGCGTCAGAGGTGCTAGACGGTTCACTTGTTTTTGAACGTGATAGCAATTCGGCTTTGATTTTAACCTT
>NC_046657.1:178269351-178306060 GCF_010883055.1 Belonocnema kinseyi | reverse complement strand
GAGGCCGATAGAATTTTCTTCAAGGATTGAAATATTTTAGTATTATACCATTCGCAATTAAGCCATTATTTGCCTTTCGTGGTGTAGCCGTGACTCACTGAGTGTGGAAGGGAGAAATGTGAGGAAAGGGGTGTAGATCTTTAAGAGTTAAGATTGATCTAGAATAATTCTAGATTTTTACCTTCCCGTCAGAGAAGGTATTAGATTTATGTAAAATTGGTTCTTCCAGTTTTTGTCAATTGTCCACATTTTTAGACCCCCTGAATCCGAAAAACAGATTTTTCTGATTGTGTTTGACGCCTAGTTAACAATTAAGTTTCTTTTGCGCATTTCAAATATAATTTAAAATACTGTTGCGTACACGTCTCGCTTGAATAAATACAATTTTGTATGCTAGATCTTGAATTTTTCTTAATTTCATTATGCACATTAATGTAACATTTATCTAAACCTTGAAGTAAAAAACGTGAGAAATGAAATTCTTTAGAAAATTCGGATCAAATTTAGATAGAACAATTTCATTCTACCTTCATAGCGAAATACCTTAAAAATGCATTTTTTACGTTTCATTAATATTTAAAAAATATTATAAGTAGATTGAATTTATCGGAAAGTTCTTCCTTTGAAAAGAACAACTTCTGTAAGCCATAAGAAAAGTGTTAAGAAAATTCGATAAGAACAGAAATAAATATTGAAGCCCCCCCCCCCCCCCTCATGGAATACTCTTCCGCAGTAATCTACCGAGAGTCTTAGACACCTAGAGACTTCCCGCCTATATTTCTACTTTTTACAACCACAGGCCAGACTGTTTCAAAGGATAGTTTCCCGAAAGATGAATGGGCTAGCTGCATTACAGATAAGATTAGCTTAGAGTCCCAAATATTTTCTACGCCACAGGCATAAACTTGTCAAATCTTACAAGGAGTAGTCCCACCGCACAGTGTCTGGAATAGGAATTTACTGTTCATAATCACCCACAGGTCGTATTTCTTAACCGATTTGAAAGTTTTTTTTTAGAATTTCTCAGCAATTAATTTTTGAGAGAATTGTGGTTTGCTTTTTTTAAATTTTTTTCACAGAGCAACAATATATAAACAAATATAGTGACAAAATTGACCATTTTAGCTTTGTGAATTTTTAGCTCAAAAAAAAATACAGATAGAAACTCACTATCAGCCGGAATTATTGCACATGCATTCATAGAACATAGTTAATTTTAATAATATTTTACTTAATTATTATAAACAATTTCTTTAAGCAAATTCTTTATAAGCGAGTTTTTCTAATAGCTGAATTGATCTTTCTGAACAAAAGTGATTCACAATTGTCTTTAAAGCCATTTATATACTTTAAGCTTTATCAAACATAAGCAATATAGATTGTTTCTAACAATTTAGTTAAACAAGTCTCCTAATCGGCCGTTTCCTCGTAAAAAAAAATTTTTTTTCTTCAATAATTATTAGAGTGACATTTATTGCGGTGACTAACCAACGAAATTAAATAAAGAATAATTTATATGATTGTTATAAACAATTTTATTTTAAAAATTATGATTTATTTTTTTTACATCCAAAAGGTCGGTTTGCTACTGAAATTATCCGACAATAAACTAACAGTGATTCCATAATTGAATATGGGACATTGTATAATAATTTGCGTAATTGTTAATAAAAATTTCTGTAGCAAACTGTACATAGCAATAACGCTATACTTGCGTTTTTAGAAGTCACCTATCTTTCATTTGTTTTATGCAACTTCCTGAAAAATAAATGAGGAACAAGTGAAAATAAGGTGCCATAACGCTGCACTTGTGTATCCAGAAGTTACTTATCTTTCATTTGTTTCGTACGTAACTTCATGAAAAACAAATGAGGAAACGGCCGATTAGGAGACTTGTTCAACTAAATTGTTATAAACAATCTATATTGTTTATGTTTGATAAAGCTTAAAGTATATAAATGGCTTTAAAGACAATTGTGAATCACTTTTGTTCAGACAACTCAATTCAGATATGAGAAAATCTCGTTTATAAAGAATTTGTTTATAGAAATGTTTATGAAAACAATATTTGTTAACTCATGCTAATTTTTTTGTTACAAATTATGACTTTTATGGAAAATATTAGCAACCAGCGTGAAATAAACGATTTTTTCTATGATAAAAAAATAATAATAATTTGTTTATAAAAAAGGTTTATAATAATTAAGTTAAATATTATTAAAATTAATTATATTCTATGTATACATATGCAATGATTTCGGCTGATAGTGTGTTTCTATCTGTATTTTTTCTAGAGATAAAAAATCACAAAGCTAAAATGGTCAATTTTGTCACTATATTTGTTTATATATTGTTGCTCTGTGAAAAAAAAATTTTTAAAAAAGCAAACCACAATTCTCTTACAAATTAATTGCTGAGCATTTCTAAAAAAAAACTTTTAAATCGGTTAACAAATACGACCTGTGGGCGATTATGCCCAGTAAATTCCTATTCCAGACCACTGTGCACCTTGCTCCAGATGCGCTAGCGACTGTTTACTTGCAAAATACCGATGTGTTTTACGCCTTTGGCATATTACAAATTTAGGTTGGTTTATATTTATAGAGTCCAATGCTGTTTTTGAAGAACTAACTTTTTTAAGAGTCTTAAAAGCCCATTAACATTTAACAAACAAACAAAAATAAACGTTTATAACAAAAAACGAATAGGTAACAGAAACTTTAAAATTAATCAATTTTATTATTTATTTGTCATGGAAATCATTCCGCTCTATTACAAATCTCTGAAATTATTTATTAGAAACTGGCAACGAGACTCTCTTAATTATTTTTTATAGTACAAAGAGTTACTATTTCATCTAAAAGTAGCTAATGGCAATTTCTTAATGAAGCTTTACATTCTTGATGTAATAGTTACCATATGATTTTTACCATATGATTTCTATGGGAGGCATTGGCCCCTGTGTCTCCTTGGCAAGGCTCCACCGCCTCTGATGGACATTGGTATAGGAGGGGACTAGCCTCATACTACCTAACTTGGGCGCGGGGATTGATCATAAGTTACAAGGGGGAGTGGACCATGGTTTGCAAAAGCATTAGAGGTTTAGCAATCCAAAATGTAGGTAGAACAGCCCGCTCGTTATTTAGATCCGGCAACGACATGCCTATTCTGCTGAGATTTGGAAAAACACCGTTAACTGCAAATCGGATAAAGTCACCTGAAGCGATTAACGGTAGGCGGCTCAAGGACCTTATCCAAAATGCAGTTAAGGGTGTTTTTCCAAGTCAAGGCAGTATTTCTCTCCTATTCGTATGGACTTATCAAATAATAAGATTTTGAAATTTTTTTACGATATTGACTAAGTTCTAATTGAATTTGCTTGAAATTTAAGAAAAATACATATATTAAAAGATTTTTGTATCAGAATCTCTGAAAAAAATGACCAACTTCAATTTTTAAAATTAGACTAATTCAGAGTGATCAAAATTGAATAATGTAATTGAAAAATAATTTTTAATTCGAAGCGATTACAATTTTAAAATTAAAAATTGGTCAAAGTTAAAGCTTTATTATCTAATGAAAATTATGTAAAATATTAATAATATTGATATTGAACAGCTTCTAATATATAGAATCTATTGAATTGAAGATCATACTCTAATTATTATTGTATAAACTCATTATCTTTAAAAACACAATAATGAATTTAAATTTAAATAACATGGATCAAAATAATTGTGTATAAATATTCATAGTATTAATTATAAATTAATTAATAATTATATTGTTCTAAGAACTGGAGATAATAAATAAAAAATTATCTTTATTATAACATTTTCTAGTTGAGATAGTTAAATAATTAATTTTAAAGGAGTAGATTTGATACATTTTTCTTAATTTATTATTTTATTATGTATTATTGTTACCAACTCCGATCTTCTCTAACGACTTTATCAAATTGTACCCTGTTTTACCAAGTGAGTAGCAGGTAAGCCACCTTTCATTTTAGTTCCCGAAAAATAACAATAAGGCAAACAGGGCGCGCTGGGGTAAGTCGGTCGAAATCAAATACACGGCATAAGCAATCTCCCACCTCATCTCTGCTAGCACCACGTAGTGGAAACCTCAGACAACAACGCTGCGATGCAAGTGAGAGAGAATTTTATTTTTAAACTTCGCGCGCAACATACTACTTGAGCTATTATGGATGCGTTTGAAGTCACCTTTAGCAGAAGTTAATGACATTTTCTTTAAATTTTAACGCTGCAAAGAAAAGTATTGCGATTAATTCGTGAGTTTCTAATGGAAAATTGAACGTAGAATCTGAATTTCAACAGTTTAAAAGTTGATCTTGCTGTTTTTTCAAGTTGTTTTAAAAAGGGACTTTGTAGAGGCTCCTTTCGGTTCCTTCGATCCGCCAGTGTCCGAATTATTATGTTTTAGATTGTTAACTTTCAAATTAAAATAATCTATTTTAGATATAAATCCGAAACCTTAAAAAAGACTCTTGAGAGACGGCTACTCTATTGAGATAGCCTCCCTGCTACTTGGACCTTTATATATGCGTGAGTTCCTGTGAAGAATTTCTCTCAGACTCTTAGAGCCTGAGGATCAGCGTTATTTGATCGTACTACCAAGCATGGGTACTGTCGGTAAAGTTGCTCTTCTTGGCAGGAATTTTAAATAAGAATAAAAATGCGATTTGTGTTCTTAATTTTGTAATTGTTCATTGACATGTCTTACGTGTCTTCGGAATAGGAAAACTGTGAAAACTGATAGAAGGATTCCGTCGTGAACTCGCTGTTAATATTTAATAATAATTGCAACTTTTTCCTGCAAAAATTTGTTACTAAATTCGACGTCTGCTGTGTAAAATAATTTCTATTATATATCTCGATATTGAGAAAACGATGGTTTTCAAATGTTTGCAAAAATCTGCAGATGTTGTAATTTTTAATCATGAATTTATACGATTAACATTAATGTTCTGTGAAGCAAAAATAGGTTGTATAATACTTACCTTATTCATACGATTCTACGTAATGCGCCATTTCCAAATGTGTTTTTCACGTTACAACACAACAAGATGTGTAAATAAATGAATAGATAATATTATCAGCGAGTTCACGGCGGCATCCTTTTATTACTTTTCACAGTTTTCCTATTCTGAAACCAAGTAAGACATGTCAATAAACAATTACAAAATTAAGAATACAAATCACATTTTTATTCTAATTTGAAATTCCCGCCAAGAGGAGCAACTTTACCGACAGTACACATGCTTGATAGTACGATCCATGGGCATGGAAAACAGGGGACTAGGCATGCCATCCTAACTTGGGCGAGCAGGGTTGAATCCACGCGAGGGGGGAGAATTCCATGAGCGGGGACAGCCGCCATCTTACGATGTGACATTTGATTATGCGCACGAGCATTTTTATCGACAAACTGTGCATGAAAATATATACATGTGAGCGCTGCCATGTTTGTCGCGGGACTTCAAAAGGTGGCGGACCTCCCCCCTCATTGCATCAACCCTGCAATGGCATGCCTAGTCCCATGTTTCCTATGTCCATGGTACGATCAAGTAACGCCATGGACATAGGAAACACGGGACTAGGCATGCCATCCTAAATTGGGCGAGCGGGGTTGAATCCACGGGAGGGGGGAGAATTCCATGAGTGGGGAGAGCCGCCATCTTACGATGTGCCATTTGATTATGCGCATGAGCATTTTTGCCGAGAAACTGTGCATGAAAATATAAACATGTGGGCGCTGCCATGTTTGTCGCGGGACATCAAAAGGTGGCGGACCTCCTTCCCTCATTGCATCACCCCCGCAATGGCATGTCTGGTCCCTTGTTTCCTATGTCCATGAGTGCAGTTAATCGATCAGCGCCAAACAGCTGTCAGTCGCTTTGGTCTCTATTCGTGTATTTTTGTTAACCACTTTACTCTCATTTTTTAGCTCTTACGCGATTTGTTTTAAAAAATCAGATAGCAAGCACGCATCCCTCAACCGCGGAACCCCTTTCGATGACGAGAAGATATTCTGAATGCATTTTTAAAACCTCAAAACGAAATTATCATTGACCGCTGGTAAATTTCGAGCGTCTCATAGATTTCACCATTCTTGTGCGCCTCGTTCCAACAGCCTTAACCCTCACACCACAAGGGGTTCGTTCCAGGGGACCACAAGGGGTGCGTTCCAGGGGACCACCCGGGTGCACTCGGAGCCGTTCCATGACGTTAGGTGAGTGCTGGGCTTCGCTCGGGTGAACCGTTCAGTGATCAATCGGGTGAAGAGTGGGAGTCACTCGACGGGTGACTTTTTCATTCACTGAAACTAGGTAGGTGGAAGTGAGTGAACAGTGGAATTCGCGGGCAGAAGTGCCGGGAATCGCAAGCTTAGCAGCAGACTAAAGTTCAGTATCTTCATAATCTAAAGTTTGGTATCTGCATCACTTTCCACTGTTTGTCATAACAATGACCTCGGTACTGAAGCAACAATTAAAATCTTCTTATCCTGTTCTTGCATTTTTTAAACTTTTGTGTAACGTAACCTCAATTATCTTTCACCAAACATATACCCGATGCAAACTCGAAACCGTTCATTCTACCAATCTCCTTCCACTTCACCCTAGTTAACTCCGCCCACTACTTTACTTCACCCACCAATTCACCCGAGTGGTCGCCTGGAATGCACCCTAGGCGAGACAGAGTCTCATTTACAACAAGGTGGAGTGTTTTCACACCCCAGTCGTTTCGAAAGACATTACGAATGATTTATGGTATAATATTGTTTCTAAGATGGGCTGACTATCCTAAAATTATTTATTCATATTAAAGGAGGTAAATAAAAAGGTTGAATTAAATAAACGTATCGGAGTTTATTAAAAAAAAGAGCACGCCTATAGCGGAGATGGTGGAAGAAGCCCACAATCGGGATCGACTGTCCTCAAATTTTCATGTCTTCTCAGATGATAGCGCTACGTGCGGAAACTCTAAAAACTTCGAAAACATGTGATGTAAATTTGGTATCAGTATAAATATAACCTATTAATGCTGTTGTGCGATTGCAAACTGTTTGTGTTTAGAGGAAAAAATTGTTGTGCAAAGTGTCAGTGCTTGTTTTAATGGCATTATTAATATAATTGCATAAATTATACAAGCATTATTACTGCGTTAGTGTCACCAACTGACACTTGATATAATCAAACTTAACATATAAACACACTCGATACTCCATAGCAGACGACAATTTATAATTCTATATTTTCACTAAGGGGAGGTTTAACACATCCTTCAATAAGTCCCGAGACTAACCCAGAGATGGTGCTAGTAGTAACAAACTAGCCACGTTTTCGTAGATTGCGAAACTTCACATGAAACGTGCACAAATTTCACGTCGATTGGACCACAAACAGCAGAGTTATCGAGGTTAGAGTAAAGCCACTTTGTAATTTGTTTGAAAAATGGAACAAAGCGAGTTTCGCGTGTTGATTAAACATTGTTTTTTAATGGGTAAAAACACCGCAGAAGCCCAGCAGTGGCTTGAAAAACGTTACCCGGACTCCTCTCCATCCAAATCAACGATTTGTCGTTGGTATGCTGAGTTTAAACGTGGTCGTACGGACACAAACGATGCGGAACGTTCGGGTAGGCCATTGGAAGCCGTCACACCGGAAAATGTGAGGGATGTTTTAAAAATCGTAATGAAAAATCGCAAAGTAAAGGTCCGTGAGATTGTAGAAATGACACAGATATCATCTGGAAGCGTATTTGCAATCCTTCATGAAAAATTGAGCATGAAAGAGGTTTTTTCCAAGTGGGTGCCGCGATTGCTTTCGGTGGAACAAAAAAAGCAACGCATCGACGATTCAGAGAGCTGTTTATCGCTATTTACTCGCAATAAAAAGGATTTCCTGCGTCGACACGTGACCATGGATGAAACCTGGATACATCATTTCGCTCCGGAGTCGAAGCGGCAATCATCTGAGTGGCGCAAGGCTGTCGAAAGCCGCCCAAAGCGTCCAAAAACGCAGCAGTCTGCTGGCAAAGTCATGGCGTCTGTTTTTTGGGATACACATGGCGTCATTTTCATTGACTACCTGGAAAAAGGTAAATCGATCAATAGTGATTATTATATTGACTTGTTGGTACGTTTGAAGAAGGAGATCGCAGCAAAACGACCGCACATGAAATAGAAACAAATCTTTTTTCACCAAGACAATGCACCATGCCACAAGTCCATTAAAACAATGGCAAAAATCAACGAGTTGGGCTTTTATTTGCTTCCCCACCCCCCGTATGCGCCAGTATTAGCTCCTAGCGACTGATGGCTCTTTGCTGATCTCAAAAAAATGCTACAGGGAAAAAAATGTGGCTCGACTGAGGAGGTCATTGCCGAAACTGAAGCCTATTTTGAAGCAAAGGATAAATCTTTCTATAAACATGGTATAGAAATGTTGGAAAGGCGTTGGAAAGATTGTATCACTCTAAAAGGAGATTATGTTGATGAATAAAAATGATTTTTGAAAAAAAAAATGTTTTCGTTGTTAGTCTCGGGACTTATTGAACAATGTGTTAATCTGGGAAGGCATAAAACTCTGAGGACAGGCGATCGCGAGCTGGCGCCAGTCGAAATACATGGCGTGCGGTCTCCTTGTAGTACTTCGTAATTCTCACAAAACTAGAACCGGCACCCACCGACGCGTTGCAATGTTACAAAAGGCACTGGGCTAGCCGGCTAGTTGTGCACAGTCCCATGTGTGCAGAAAATGGCGGCTTGAAGCGAGAGTGAGAAAGACGGGCAGATCTATTTATCTCTTTCACTCTCATGATTACAAAGAATATAGATTCTCTATCTCTTTCACATCTATGATATTCTGCTTTGTGATTCTGTTGCGCTACACCTACAGGACGGCACCCTTATTAAAAAGCAATTTATAGCTTTTATAATCATTTAATAATAAATTTGGTTAATTTAGAAATTAAACATTTTGTGCCCCCACTAGGTACTCATGTTGCGCGCGTGTACGCGCTGTAAAATTTCGTCACACGTTGATTGTAAACATGCTCGCATTGTGCCACAACAAAAAAATGCAGTGACATAAACATCAGCATACAAAAATACTTCAAAACGTGAAGAAAAAATACTTATCACATATTCTAAATAGCACAGTAAAAATTCATATAATCGCTTCTCAAAACATGTGTAGCATGACTTAGTGATCCTCATCCAATCCCACGTGCAGAAGACAACTGAACAGGAGGCTATTGAGATCCCTACCCCCCTGAGATGCTCTAGGCCTAGCTCATAAGCGAAAATAGTACTTTGGAGTGTCTAAACACTCTACCTTGTGGTTTGAGGATTAACAAAGGACCGTTAGTGAGTGTGGGTTACTTTATTGATATAGCCTCTCTGCTTGTTATTTATGATCGAATTCTTATTTCAATTTCGAAAAGGGCATTTTAAAGCCTTCAGACCATTTAAACGAGCTACCTTGATCTTTAAAAATATTTAGCCGAGTGCCTGCGGAGAATATTCTCTGAGTCTGAGAATCTTCAGTGAATATTCACACATTTCGATCGGTGGTGAAATGAGTATTTGGGACCAAATTTCCCCTCGCTGAAGACCCTTGCTCTAAATGTTCAGCACGTGCGCATTGAAGGCAACGGTACTAGTAGAGAAAAAAACGATATCGTGCACACTCTTATGGTCTTTTACTCATATGACTTTTCTGCTGGCTGGCGACCAGTAAACAGGCGCACGTGCAGATCAATCCGCACGTCGTGACGGCAAGGTTAGAGAGAGATGTGTTAACAATTGAGTCGCATATGCGCTACACGGCGTGGCCGCACGCATGTATCGCATATGCGCTGTATCGCATGTTAGCACGCGTGCGCCGGAATATTGCCCCCATAAAGTTTCAAAATTTGTTATGAGTTAAAATTGTATAACAGTGATAGAGACAATCGTACAATTTTGAGAAAAAGAAGTACCCTACCGATAGAAATCTCAGAGTATATGCTAAAGATTCTCAAGGCTCTACGAAGCTCTGAGAAATTCTCCACAGGCGCTCAGGTAGATATATTTAAAGGTCCGGGTAGCTCGTGTAAATGTTTTAAAGGTTTTAAAATGTCCTTTCCGAAATTTAAATAAAAATACGATCATAATTAGCAAGCAGAGCGGCTGAAATTGAAATAGAAATTCAATCATAAATAACCAGCAAAGAGGTCCAGCTAACAATGCGTGATGCAGCAGGCAGGCCGCACGGCGTGAGAGCGCGATATGCGCGAGAGTACCGACACAGCCCGGTAAGAACGAATGAATTGAATTGAATAAATATGTATACATATATCGTAGAATTTAAACAGTTTTGAATGCATAATCAATCGCATCTTTAAAATATACGTATTAATACCTTTTATGGGGAAAGGATTGTGTCCCTTTTGAATTCTATTTAATGTGATCAAAATATCAACTAAAAAGTGTATACATTTCAATTATGATTTGTACGATTAATATTGAAGTCAACATAATAGTGTTTAACACCGTGAGGCAAACGCGAACATTTGAGACAATGTAATTCTCTCCAGTGAGTGAAGATTGGGCACAGAGCAATGCCATTGAATTACATCAGCTAACTTCGAAAGTTGGAGTCATTTGATTGCTATCTGCAAACTATAATTTTCAAACAGATGAATAGTAATTAATCACGCACACAAAATTCGGTAAATGAAGTCAATTTAATTGCTTTTGTAGAAGTATTATGTTCATAAAACCAATGATACTGAATCGTATCAAAATTTGATGACAATTTAATACGTTCTGATGAGTGAAACGTTGGCGGTTACAATTCGAACTCTATATATTTTACTTAAAAATCATGTTTGTTGCAGATTTATTAAAATAATGGTTAGAATCATCATAAAATAATAATTAAATAAAAATAAGTAAATTTCTTCACATTGGCGGCGTGACCTTACTAAACCTATTTATTGCCGCGCAAAGTTAAAAATGATGAAAAATGGTAAGGTTATGAGCGTTAATAAAAGTTGAGAGGGTGCTCGTTGTTCTGGAGATTACAAGTATTGTTATTGTCTTTGACAGTTATGTATGAGTAGGTTGTGGTTTTGAAAGTAAATACTCTTACAAAAACGACAATTACCTCATCACATTAATTATGATTTATTGTTAAACAATTGTCTTCGTTGTTTGTTATTTCTTTTTGGGCCCTCAAGCGAAAGGTTTATTTTCAATATATACAGTTTAGCCTGGGGGCGCCAGCAACGGAGCAATTTGGCTAGCGCTGGTAGCGGAACAATATTGTCGGTGCCGGCAACATTGCTCGTTGCCGGCTTTTTTCGCCGGGTGGAAGCTCCGAAAAGCGTGTAATGATGTATTTTTTATTCACTGCTTACGAATATGGTCATGCAAATTGAAAAAAAATATTCTGAAGGTCAAATCTTTAAAAAAACTACATTACTAACATATTGATAGTTATGCATTTCGATTAACTTATTATGAACAATGGACATGGAAATACCTGAAAACATAATTTCCAATATTAAATTTTCAAATTGTAGATTTTTTTAAAGTGTAGACGCTATTGATAATCGTAAAACCCATATTTAACCCACGCTCGCTTCTATAGCCTAACCTTCCTCGTTGCACCTTGCCTCGCAGGCATGTCGCTCTTTTCTCGCTATGCTAGTTCCATGTCCATTGTTCATAATGAATGCATCGAAATACACCAGTATCAGTACGTTACTAACGTAGTTTTTTTTCGAAGATTTGACTTCAAAATGTTTTTTTTTTCTCCAAATTTCATGACCATATTCGTAAGCAATGTATGAAAAATACACTACTACACGCTTTGCAACTTCACACCCGGCGGAAAAAAAGCGGCAACGAGCAATGTTGCTGGCACCGACAAGATTGTTCCGTTGCAGAAACCGTCAGGCTAAACTGTATTTATTGAAAATAAAACTTTCGCTAAAAGACCGAAAAAGAAATAACAAACAACGAAGACAATTGTTTAACAATGAATCAGAATTAGAGTGATGAGGTAAGTATCGTTTATTTAAGAGTATTTACTTTCATATCCACAACCTACTCATACATAACTGTCAAAGACAATAACAATACTTGTAATCTCGAAAACAATGAGCACCCTCTCGACTTTTATTTATACACTCATAGCCTTAACATTTTTCATCCTCAAAACACGTAATTATAAATAAAAATTATTTTCCGAATTTTTCTCAGGAAAAAAAGTACATTCCTTATAAGAAAATCAATAATAGTCATGACATATAAACATGAACACTTTTTTCAAACAAGGGCTTGAATAATCACGGATGCAGAGTCGTCAAATTCAGTCAATTAAAACCTTCACTTCGCTTCATTTGCATAAATAAACAATTATAACAAAGTTACAAGCACCCCGCTATCGTATAGACCTACGGGCCCATGACTAGGAGTGGGGAACGACACCCCCAGTCCTTATAAGCGTGAACTTGCCCCGAAGGCAACCTGTCTTCAGTCATTAGGCCTGAGTCTTGTGCTACCTGCACGCATGCCTAGCTTTGTGCTCTCTGCACCCCGATACGGGTAACGCTGTGCACCCCAAATCACCAGGAGTCTCCAGACGACGCTTCCAGAGCTTTACCGCCTTCTCAAGCAAGCTAATCAGTGTAAGTTTGGTTAATAAACCACAGTTATATTTAAATTGTTGGTTTTAATTAAAATTTTGTTGTGAGTGCGGGTCGGATAAATGTATTTAGTCGAAAAAAGTGTGGGTAGACTGTTTTAGATAACCGTTAAAATAGTTGGTATACTTCACGTGTTCGCAAGCTCTGCCACCTTTAATAAAATAAAAAAAAGCACCCTGAGAAAAACGCCTTATCTGTACTCCTTGTAGTAGGATTGAATAAGTGAGGGGTTTAAACAAAAAATCGTAAACAAAAATAAATAAAATACGGTTGGCAAAAACGGAAATGAATTTCGGAAAAAAAACGGGAAAATAGAATTTACTAGTAAGAAGAAACTAGAGAGAATAGAAAAGATAAGAAAGTTAACAAATAACTAGAAGAAAATGAAGCAATAAATACGAAGGTTACAAAAAGAAGCGGCGTCAGTAACGAAAATTGACGCGCGAACTAGGAATCAGTGACGTCATACAAACAAGCCTAACACAGACAGACAGAAAGTACCCCAAACCCAAACAGACAAAACCATACGTTACATAGACACGAAATTGTAATACTATCTCCAAATACTGAGAATACCTTAAGTAACTGGAGACTAGAAAATGAGAGCAGTAGAAGTTTTGAAAATGTTAAATCAGAAACGTATAGAATAGATAGAGAAATTGAAAATAGGATAAAAGAACTCGAAATATCAAAAAGAGACAGGGAACGATTATAATTGAGTCGGTTAGAAAGGGAAGAAACTTTTAGAAAAGAAAGAGATAGGATGGAAGAAGAAAGAGCAGAGAAAGCAAGAGTAGGTCGCGAAAAATTACGAATGGAAATAGAAAGACAAGAGAAAGAAAATGTGAGAATCAATAATAGAACGTTCGAAATTCATTCTTTTTTAGATAATAATAATGAATTTTGGAATGAGGCACAAGAGTTAATAAATTTTGAAGAAAAGAAAAGTGATAAAATCAAAATCAAAGAACTTTCATAAGAAATTCAAAATTTAAACGATAAAATGGATCGAATTTCAAATTCAAGTCAAAATTTAATTTCTTAAAGTAATAAGTCAAGAAATGTGCAAAATACGGTTCATTTCTAAGAGACAGAATTAGATTTTAATCAGCAAAGGCACTCGTTAGCAGGTGCACGGTAGAATGACAATAAATAGGGGTAGCGGTCAAGTGGACGAATACTCATTACCGAGACCGGTACAAAGGCAATTAATTATGCGAAAATCAAATCTACCTCAATGTCAAACAGATTTGCAAAGGTGGAATAGATAGAAGTAGAGGGACCGATATGGAAAAAGAAGAGATAAATGAAAATAATATGAATGAAATTCCAGCAACTCTCTTTCCTTTCGGAATGATACGAACCCCTTTCCAAATAATGTCAAATTGGCCGATTAAATTTAAAAACAACACGGAAAATAGTTCAACTTATTTTTTAAATAATTTAATCAGATTTAAAAGAGGGTATAAAATTAACGAACGAGACATTTTAGAAAATTTAGATGCTGTTTTCGAAGACGAAGCATTAGGTTGGTTTCAAGTAAATAAAAATAATTGGCAATGTTTAGATCTTTATTGAAGATTTTACAGACACTTACTTAAATGAGAGATATACTGGAACAATTAAAAATAAAATAGAATTTTGCAATCAGAAAAAAGACCAAGACATTCATGCTTTTGTTACAGAAATTAAACAATTATTTGAAAGATTAATGCCATGCCCGAGCCTAGAATGGCAATTAAGAAAGACCTATGAAAATTTAAGAATTGAATATAAAGTGTCAATTTCAAGAAATGCTTTTTCGAATTTTTCAGAATTAGAAATATTAGATCGAGAATGGGAAACAGAATTATGAAAATCTAAAATTAGAGGTCAACAATTAAGCATTTTGGATAAAGAGGATAATAAAAATAACAAAAGTAAAAATGATCCAGGAAATGATAAAAGTCAAAATAATATTAAAAATGAGAATCAAAATAGAAATCAAAATCAGGATCAAAATCAAGAAAGACAATTTAGGCCGAGGTATCGTTACCAACAAAATATGCAAAAATACAAACCAAGATTCCCAAATGGAAATCCAAAATTTTTTAATCCAAGATTTTCAAATAATAGTTCGAATTATACAAATAATGAAAGATATCCAGGAAATCAGAGGTCTATGCATAATAACCATAATTTCAAAAATCAAAACACAGCTGGCCAAGCATTATTGTATGCAATGAATCAGCTGTTACGGAACACACAGATACAACAAACGAATAATTCTCCGCAAATACCAGCGCCCTTATATAATGCGGAAGAAAATAATAGCAAGTCAGAAGACAAAAGCAATGATAAAAATAAAAATTCAAAAAACTTAAAAGATGAAAATCGTAGGGATGATAGGAATGGTGATAAAAATTCAAGTCGACAGGATTTTATGGAACCAATCTTAGGAAACCAAAATTTTAATTATAGATCGCGAGAACCCTTAACATGCCACAATTGCGGGAAAATAGGCCATTTTCAACGGAATTTTTGGTATAGTTTTGATCAGGGAAATGCATAGGGTCGCTATTAAAGGCGAAAAATAGCAGACAAAACAAGAGACCGCCAGAATTACTTGACACAGACACAAATGACTTGGATGAAACAAGATTCCACATTATGATAAGTTTTGAAAATCATAAATTTGAAGTGCTAGTTGACACCGGTGCAACTCACTCTTATATAGGTGAAAATTTTATAAATACAGCAAAACAATTAGATTGCGAAATTAAAAAACCAATAAATGACACATTAATGGTAGCTAATGGTCAAAAATTAAAAATTACAGGACAAGTTTTAATCCATATCAAAGTAAGGCATACGAAAAAATATTTATTATTCAGACTGGTGCCAAATTTAAGATCGATAGGAATAAAGGGAACCGATATGATTAAAAGATTAGGTTTAAAAATGGATTATGAGAACAAGATTTGGTGGTTACCACAATTACCAAATATTAAATATGCGATTGAATTAAAGTCAATTAAAAGGCAGGAGCCAATAATTGAAGAAAAGAAAGACAATGAGAATAGGGAAAGTGATAAGAGTAAATTAAAATTCGGATCCAAGATTAGCCTGTGAAATGACATGCGAGAGAAAGAGACAGATTTGCTACCATGCGAAGTCTCTTCTCCCGTTTCGCCACATACGCCACCCCAACGCCTCTTTACAGGTGATGCACTAGACTCGATCCCGCCAGCAACCCAACCGGCACAGAATGTACGGGGGCATGGTGCCCCACACCCTAAACCCTATAAGGCGAGCGACGCAACACTAGCATGTGCCAGCGTGGGCGTCCAAAGATTAGATAAGCAGGCTAGTCAGAATATAGAGAGAGAAAGGAAAACAAGTAAGGATAGAAACAAAATAAATACAAAGTTACATGTGAAAAATAAAGACAGGAATTTAAATACAGTATTTAAAGGGCCATTGGAATGCATTAAAGAGAAAAATGATTCTAAATTAAAGACGGAATTAGATGAATAGGAGGAAAAAAATGATTCAATAATAGAAAAATTATTCGCAATTAGACAAATTAAGATCAGCAAAATACATGTCTAAAATCAATCTTCGTTCAGCATATCACCAGATACCACTATATTCCAAAGCCTGATGGAAAAAATAATAACACCAGAATTAAAGCCAAATGTATTTTGTTATTTTGATGATATAATTATAGTTTCAAAAAATTTTGAAAAGCATTTAAACTATTTAGAAATAGTTTTAGATCAAATTGAAAATGCAGTTTTAACAATAGATTTGGATAAATGCAAATTTGGATGTTCAGAAATAAAATATTTGGGTTTTAAAGTTAATGAAAAAGGATTACAAGTTGATGAAGAAAAAATAGTACAATTTTTAAATTTTCCAAGGCCTAAAACAATAAAATAAGTACGAAGATTAATAGGAATGGCATCATGGTACATAAAATTTATCCCAAAATTTGCAGAAATAATAGAGCCACTGCAAAACCTATTAAAAAACGAAGTAAAGTGGGAATGCTCTGATAAATAGGAACAGGCATTTACAACTATCAAACACTTACTAACGACAGCACCAATCTTAGCCTGTCCTGATTTTGGAAGTCCATTTCAACTTAAAACTGATGCTAGTGATATAGGATTAGGAGCTGTTTTAACACAAATAAAAAACGGTGAAAATTATGTAATGGCGTTTGCGAGTAGTGGTCTAAATGGAGCTGAACGTAAATACTCAGCTTCAGAAAAAGAATGTTTAGCAGTAGTTTAGGCGATTAGAAAATTCAGACCATATTTGGAAAGCTCTTCTTTCAAGGTTATCACAGATCATATTGCATTGATGGTTGCACAATTTAAAAAATCCAACAGGTAGATTGGCAAGATGGGCTTTAGAATTATTAGAGGACGATTACGAAATTGTGTACAGAAAGGGAAGTTTAAACCATGTCCCAGATGCATTATCAAGATCAAAGGAAAATGGAATAAAAGTTTCTAGTATTTTATCAAGTATTGTAGAAAACAAAGAAAAAGATTTTAAGGAAATTGAAGATAACTGGTATAAAAATAAAATGATTCAGATTAAAAATAAACCAGATGATAATCCTAATTGGCGTATACGCGATAATCAATGGTACTTTTATAGACCCGACACTTTAAAATCAAGCTTAAATTTAGGTAGCAACCCGTGGAAATTAACAATACCGAAAGAATTGCGAGAAAAAGTTTGGATTAAAAATCACGATATTAAACAAGCAGGACACTTAGGCATGGAAAAAACATACGCGAAAATTTCCGAAAATTATTTTTGGCCGGAAATGTATTCTGAAACTCTTAAATATGTGAAAGAATGCGATATTGGTTAGAGAATAAAACCAAACATAAACTATCAGATAGGTATGATGGGAAAGCGAATAATCGAAGAACCATGGACTGTAGTAGCATCTGATATGATGGTCCATTACCAATGACAAAATCGAGAAATCAATAGATTTTAGTGTTTGTTGATATGTTTACAAAATGGGTAGAATCAATTAAAACAGCAATTAAACCGTATTAGAAAAAGACCATAAAACATGGGATGAAAATTTAGATGATCTGCAATTCGCGTTAAATACTAGTAAACATTCGTCTACAGGTTTTACACCAGCATTTTTAAATTTAGGTAGGGAACTTCAACCCATACAAGCTTTAAATAAAGATTTAGACGGAAAAAGCGAAATAGAATTTCAAGAGTCAGAAAAATGGGCAGATAGAATGAAAACGTTAAAAATAATTAGAGAAGAGGTAATTAAAAATTTAGATACCGCAAATGAAACGCAATCTAGATATTACAATCTTAAATGTAGACCTATAACTATTGAAATTGGCGAAAGAGCACTAAAAAACAATAAAACACTGTCGAAAAAAGGGGAAGGAATAGCTCAAAAATTGAATAAAAATTGTGAAGGACCATTTTTTATTAAAGTAAAGATTTCACCAACAATCAATTAAAAACTAAAAATGGAAAATCACTAGGTAATTGGAATGTTAAAGATATCAAAAAATTGATTAGTAGAGAGTAGATTTTGATTTGAATTTTTCTTTGAGGTGGCATGCATGTTAATGATTTAATTGTTACACCACTGACAAAAACAGAAAAATAAAACAAAAACCGACATTTACAAAAACAACAAAAAACAGAAAAGGCATTTATTTTCAGAATAATCGATCCACGTTTAGTCCTCAAATGCAAGGATTGCCATCTGGGGTTGGTGGGGGAAGAATTATTGACCCACTCATGTGAAAAGTAGGTTGATCTTCTTCAACCACCATCAACGGCGACCATAGAGGAAAGAAAAGAGAGAATGAGGGAGATAGATAGGAGGAAAAGACCAAAAATAGATAGCGAGATGTTGAAGGAAGTAAAAAAAATCCGCGATAGAAAATTGTGGGAACAAAAAATTAACATGTACGACGAGTACGGATCTAGAAAAGGAGATCCCAGGATCCGAAAATTAGCGGAAGAAAAAAGAATTTTTTATGGTCTTCCAACCATCGATGAAATTAGGAAGAGGCTAAAGGAGAAGACACGGAAGGAAAAGAGAAGGAAGCTAGAGAGAGAGAGAGAGGAAATGAAAAGATTATTAAAGATAAGACAAGAAAAGTATATCCAGGAAGCCACCAGGAAAAGAAGGAAAGAGGAGTTGGAGGAAAAAAGATTAAGAAGAAGGGCAGAGCTACATAAAAAAGCGAAGAAGAGGAAAGAAGCAAGAAAAACACAAAGAAAAACAAACATAGAAAAAATTAAAATAATAATAGAATAAAAAGAAGAGTCTTCCACAGATTGGGAGACTGATGTTTGATTTGAAATAAAGTATTTTTAGTACCTTTTTCCACAAACACCACAGACAGATTATTTTTGACCCTTTACAAACACAACGGAAAGGATAATTTTGCTCTTTTCACACACGACAGATATAGACATTTTTTGAAATTTAATTTAATAATTCAATTTAAATTTTATTAAAAGAAACGAATTTAGCAAAGAAAATTTATGAGTTGCAAATAAAAATAAATACGGCTATAAGAGGCCAAGTTTGATTTTTACTTAAAAATAAAAGTCGATTTTAGAGATAAGTTAATTTTCAGGAAAGAAGAGTCACGGAAAACCAGAATCATAAAAGGATACTCATAGGAATGGATAACACAGAAAAAATTTTAAAAATAAATTAAGATAAGCAATTTGGAAAAAATATATTTCAAAAAAAACTCTAGATTTTACATGTTTTCGAAATAAAATAAGAAAAAAATATGTAGAAAAGAATAAAAGTTTCGTTTTTTGTTTTTATTTTTGTGTAAAGAGTAGGATGTGTTAAATTATGTTTCTGCTTATAAGAAGACGATGGAAGATGTGGTAGTGCAGGCATTGCGAGAGGATGGTTCCACTGGAACTTTACATTATTCACGATACGTACTGTGAACAGATGTCGAACAGGATAAAAAACTACCACACTGTTCCTGATTCGACAAGGACCAAATATATAAAAGGAGGATGGACAGAGGGAAATCAAAAGTTTAAGAAAATTCTAAAATTTACTCTTGAAAAGGAAGTATGAAAAAACTCAGAGAAAAACAAACAGCACAAAAAACGGAAGATAAAAAAAATGATGAAGAAGATGACGAGTATATTCAGCTGAACCTGAGAGAGGAAGAATCTTGCCTGACACTCAACGACGAAATCGAGAAAACTAAAGAATTACTGAAAAAATAAACGTCCCAAATAGAGGGGGGGGGGGTTGTAACAAAGTTACAAGCACCCCGCTATCGTACAGCCCTGCGGGCCCATGATTAGGAGTGGGGAATGACACCCCCAGTCCTTATAAGCGTAAACTTGCCCCGAAGGCAACCTGTCTTCAGTCATTAGTCCTGAGTCTTGTGCTCTCTGCACCCCGATACGCTGTGCACCCCAAATCACCAGGAGTCTCCAGACGACGCTTCCACAGCTTGAACGCCTTCTTCTTGAGATTAAAAAATCCACCTACGGTACCTTGGCTTCACCGGCCGAGTGCCCTGTCAACTCGATCGCTCCCTCTTGGCTTCGCCGCCCGGTTCGGGCCTTAACAGAACTCCCACTTGCAAGCTAATCAGTGTAAGTTTGGTTAATAAACCACAGTTATATTTAAATTGTTGGATTATTGACTTCACCTAACTCTCGACAATCCAAATTCCTACACTCTTTCCTTTTAATTTGCGAGATCCCTCACACAATATATTCTTCAATTGCTTTTCAGTGAACATTTCTATTTTTTATTTGTCTACAAACAATCTTTTTCTTATTTACTCACTCTCCATCTGAAAAATAACCTTCAAAACAATGAGCAACCTGTCCAATTGTAACTATACACTCATAACCTTACCATCCTTGACCCTCAACACTTATCATTAGTAAGAACAATTATTTTCGGAATATTAATCCATAAATTATTCTTCAACATCTCTTAAGTCATAAATTGGAAAATAAACAATTAAATTCGGCGTATTTAATATAATTCTTTTATAATTTCAAACTTTATGCAGCAATAAATAGGTTTAGTATGGTTACGCGACAATTGGGAACTTCAGGCATCATTCCCTAGCTTTTGGATACACGCACGACCATCTTTCGAACGTATTTTACCACTCTTCACAAACTATACCTTTTTAGGTGAAATGACATTTCGGTGAAGTGGACTTTAGACGAATTGCATACCTACCGTTGAGATATTGACCACTATTCTCTGCTATGTATTATGTACAGTATATAGTTGTGTGTGAGAGAGAGGGAGAGAGAGAGAGAAAATCAACAGTATTTTGGAGAGAAGTCTACGAAGTGCAGCAAAGACTGGACAAAGACTCAGAAAATATAAATAGCTTCAAGGAGTTATGTGTTGCCCTCATAACACCTGATAAAGAATGCCCAACCATCACTACCGAGGAGGTGAAAAAAGTATTAGGAGGGATGAAGAACTATTCCGTACCGGGACCAGATTGTATCAAAACCTTCTGATGGAAGAAGTTTCTTTCAACCCATCAGCATTTGGCCCGTATTTTCACCTCATTATTAAAGTCGGAAGAACTAATTCCGCAGTGGTTGGTAAAAGGGCGCGCAATACTCCTATCGAAAATAGGCAGCTAAGCTGACCCGAAGAATTACAGGCCAATCACTTGTCTGAACCTATTGTATAAGATATTCACAGTTATCCTAAATGATAGGATTGTTTGGGCAATTGAACCTGTGTGGCAAGAAATGTATGAACAACGCAGCTCAAAGAAAGGCGTAGCAGGATGTCAGGAGAACATGCTCATCGATAGATGTGTCTGCAAAGATGCAGCATTTTACCATCGTGACCTATCGATGGCCCGAATTGATTATTGGGAAGCTTTTGATTCGACCTGCCATAAACTTATCATCTGTCTTTTGGAAAGCTTAAAGGTTCATCCTCTTTTGCCTTACATTATTACCACTATCTCTAGCACTTCGCCATTTCGGTGGATACTTTTGTAGCAAACCTGCAGATCAAAAGTACAAGTTCACTTATGTATTTTACATGGACAATCTTAAGATCTATGCTAAAAACAAAGAGAAACTACATCTAGCTCTAGGGATTGTCGAACGATATACTAAGGAAATTGCTATGGAATTTGGGTTAGACAAATGCGCCAAGGTTTATTTGAAGCGAGGAAAACTTAATTGTATCCGTAAAGACCCTGAGCTCGTCGATAGAAGCGCTATACAACACGTTTGCGCTGAAGAGACTTATGCATACCTAAGCGTGCCACAGAGCCGCATCCAGGATGTAACATTTAGAAAAGGATACTCTCCGCAGCAGATACAAACATCTTATCTGACAGATTTGGTCTTCCGAACTGTCGGCGAGGAACACAGCATCTGCAACGAACAAGCTTGCCGTCCCGGTAGTATTCTATTTATTTGGAGTGGTTCCATAGACAAAGAACGAGCTCCGATCCCTTGATATCGGGACACGCAAGGTTATGCACATGAACAAAAGCATGCATCTTAAGTCTTCCGTTCCGCGACTGTACATCTCCCGCCGTCAAGGTGGTCGCGAAATATTGAGCCTTGAATGTCTTCACAGCAGGATTATTCTGGATACAGCGCATAGAGTCGCAACTGGAAGAGACCCTCTTCTTAAAATGGTCAGGAAGCACGAAGAAGTGGGCAAAGGAGCGTTTCTGTACAAAGCAGCGTAGGAGGCTGCTGAAACACTCGGACTTAATTTCAGTATTAGGCGTGAGCAAAATGAATCAAATCTTATCTATCTCGAGTACTTTCTCCTGAAAGCCCCGATTGAGAAAGCACAAGAGAAAAACTTTGGTGAACAGCTCCTCGATAAGAGGATGCACGGTATCTTCCACAGAAATGTGGAGGATCAGTCAATGTCGTGTGAGCTAACTTTTGCTTTCCTTAAATCACCCGGATTGAAGTCTGGTACGGAGGGTTTCATTTTGGCATGCCAAGACGGTGCCATTTCCACCTTAACATACCGTCACGGAACTAAGAGTGCTTTACTACCATCGCAGTCACTCTTACGAGATTAACCTTAATATCGCGCCTCTAAATGCTCCTAGGGAAATCGAGTCAATTGTCGAGAATATGAAGTGCCTCATATACTGGAACTTTATATTCTCGATAATTGTTTCTGTTGCACACTCAAGGCTTGAAAAGCATCCCTGTGTGTCAACAATATGCTAAAACACTCGCTCCGTGTTTTTTGGGTGCACGAAACTTTTGCCGAATCGTCGTGTTGATTCAGTTACAGACTGTAACCATGTCCGCATTTTGCGGGCTCCATGTGGACATTTTGCTATCTGGGGGCTGTCTCAATAGAATAGCCAACACTCAAGGGTCCTTTGTTAAGCTTTCGGATTAAAATTTAGAAATAGATTTTTTGACATTTCATAGTTAACAGCCTAAAACATAATAATTCGGAATCTACGGGTTTCGATGATTCCAGATGTCTACTTTTTTTTTAATGTTTAAAATTGGAATTAATACAACGTTTTTCGTAAATGGAATGAGATACGCCGAAAAAGACAACACTTTTTAATGCAACTGGAAAATTGTATGTTAGTATAAAAGTTATAATTATAAATAAGTATAATGAGAAAATTCATCAATTAAAAAAAAAGTGTTGATAATTCGAAGAAAAATTTTAAAAGGTAGAGTCGGGTTAGCGACGTCGAACCACTGTAAATAACTCTGCCCGCCCAGTACGTAACGAATACAAAAGGAACTTTATATTACCGTTGCATTATTCTTGAAAGGACCACTAAAAGGACCTTGAAAAGGACCCAAATCTCTTCGACTATCTCTGAGACTAAATCATTCAAATCAAGCCTGCTAATAGTCTCAAACCGGCCAGGCTATTTCGCTTGAGAATACTCTGAGATTTCTATCGGTAGGGTATCTGCTTTCAACGCAAAGCACAATATTGCTCCTGTTACTGTTTAAAATATACTACAAAAGTGAGTACAATACAAAAATTTGAAGACAGTTTTATTTAATAAATAACGTTGTTGTATTCAATCAGGACAGGACCCGCTCATCTGAGAAACTATGCGCACGCACAACTGGCATGCGCGCGCGATATTTTAAACAGCAGAGTTTTAGAGTAAGCTATAGAAGATATTTCTAAAGCAAATTTCTTTTTATATAATTTTAAAAAAATAAATAAATAAATATACCACAAGATTTCGACTGCTTGACACTGCATCAAAATAAATCGAATAAGTAATACCAAAGATATTATAAACCTAGGTGCAGCATGGGACGTCGGAGTGGGAGAACGATAGAAAATCTAATTATATTTTTACATGCATCGAGATGCTGTCCTCTTTAACTTTTCGCCGTTTCGATGTCAACCGCGTACTTTTCCTACGTCTACGAGAGGGGTGGGGCCAAGACGCACATTGAAAGCCAAACCGAACGTGCATAAAATTATTATATTTATTATTATGTTAAAATTAATTAATTTCTTTTACGCTTTCTTTTTGAAAAAGAGAAATTTTTGAGATACTGAATGAATTAAAAAAATTCTTTTCGTACTTTAGATTTTCAGTGAAATTTCAAAAAATATTTTTTAAAACTAAATATAAAATTTAAATGAAGTTACGATAAATTTAAAAAGTAAATAAAATTTTGTTTAATTCAGAATTTAGTTAAATTAAAAATTTCAATAAAGTTTAGTCAAAGTAATTCTAATTTTAGTTCGAATACTTCACTGTATAAATTTCTTCTGCGTGTATTTTTAAATTCTAAAATATTGTATTATTATTTCGCATAATTAAGGTATAACTAAAGTAATGCTCACACTTCTCTGTAATGTCGAATTGACAATTTACATTTAATTTCGATGAAAAATTTAAGGTTTTCACTACTCATTTATATATTTATCAAAATTATATTAAAATTCCGTTCCTTTATTATTTGAAACGTATAATGTTTTTTCTCATAATTTCATTAATTACAAAAACCAGTAACTAGACTGTGACTTACATAAATCCGAAAAGTCTCATTAAAATTTTACATTTAATTTAGTCAATCATGCAATTCAAGGTTTTCATCTTTTATAACGCATTTTTCTTGCATCACAACAAATTATTCTGCCTGAATCAGGGATGGATAAGTAAAATACCCTAGGTAATTTACATAGTTGTTTACGTAAAATTACTAGGTATTTTACATGCCTTGTTTCTTACACGATGTAAATTACGCGAATATGGGACTTTATGTTCTGCGGTTCCTATTTCCCTCCACAAATGTAACCTCTGAAACTTATTGCCCTTTGCAAACATTCCTTGAAATAAATTAACAAAATCGCATGGGTATATCAGTTTATTATAATAAACTTGGTTTATCAGTGTATAGTTTATTAGTTAAAATGTTTTCAAAATTTAATATAAAAATATACAAACAGTTTTTCAGCTATTAAGTAATGAATTGATCAATATTTCATAATGATAATAATAATAACAAAAATAAACATTTTTGTAAAAAATAATTACAAATTACGAATGCTTTGTAGGTTAAAATAATTCACTTGTAGTCCTAAAAAATATGTTAAAATATATATCAATTACAATTATTGAAATGAACAAATGTGACAACATAAAAAAATTATGTAAATACCTGTGTTCCAGAAGACGTTTACAAGCAACATTCTTAAATATTATGTTGCAAAAAAAAATAGTGCGCTTCATTTGGATGATATTGATTATTTTATTTACTTGTATGCGTTTAAAATTAACCTCATAGCATGAAATTCATGGCATCCCGAAGTGTTTTTTTGTTTCAGTTAGATGTATAATAATAAAAGCCAGAATTACTTTTAAATTATATCTTTGTACTTTTTAAAATGTATATATTTTTCTTGCCACCAAGGATACATTTTTTACTTTATTAATTATTGGGATCATTCTTTTTTATATTACTGTTAATATTTCTCTTTCAATAAAATCGTTTCATGGAGTGGAATTCAAATTGACAGTGAACCGAAAAAAGTCCAGTTATTGGTATTGAAATTTCAGTATACATAATAATGATTGTTTAAATTTTTCCAATATTCTGTCATTAATATGTCACTGAATTGGTCTCCAGATTTTACTTTTTTTATGCTTCTCAATTTTGAATTTAAAATCGTTTAATATTTTATTTGGAAGACACGACGTTTGTCCGCGATTTTTCGAGACTTTTCTATTATAGAAGAAAATTTTATTTCAGTTTTATTGTTTCAAAACAAGTAAGACCTGGAACTTTAATTTTCGATTAAATGTCATACTTTTAATGAAAGCAA
The DNA here is from genome assembly GCF_010883055.1 of Belonocnema kinseyi. Taxonomy (NCBI): domain Eukaryota; kingdom Metazoa; phylum Arthropoda; class Insecta; order Hymenoptera; family Cynipidae; genus Belonocnema; species Belonocnema kinseyi. The sequence continues at coordinate 178,280,002 of NC_046657.1, read as the reverse complement.
AGTGGTTTTATTTCTACATGTCTAGACAGACTTATAGAAAAATCTATAAAATAGAAGGACAAAATAAATTTTAAATTAATTATAATATAATTTTGAAAGTTTTAGGGCAGTTAACCACTTGCAATTCTTATGCTCATCAGAATTCACAACTTCAAAGAAATCCAAATAGTTTATAAAAATAATTCAAAGAATTGAAGAATTTAACAGAATTCAAAAGAAATATAAGGAGTATAGGGGAGCATTTCAGTTACTAAGTCTCTCACAAAAAAAAATAAAAAAGGAGAGAATGCCAAAGAATTAAAATAATTCAATAATTTTTTGCGAAACGGTAAATGACCGGAAATTTGTTTCCTTGATTAAAACGGCCACCTGAATTTCTTGGTAATTTAAAAATTATTATGTTCATTGGAGTTTTCCCATTTCTAATAAAGAATAGACAAGTTGCAATTTTCAAAGAAAAAAGTAATTTTCAACATCAAAAAATTAAATTGTCAACAAAAAAAGTTCAATTTTAAGCCAAAGAGGTAAATCTTGCAGAAATATGATTTTAAAAACTAGATTTAACGAATACGAATTTCCAACAAAATACATTAAAATAATTTAATTTTTAATCAAATAGTTTAATCAAAACTAAAAATATGGATTTTTAACGGAAAAGTTCATTTACAAACGAATATTACTTTAATTTTCTACCATATTGTTAAATCTTTAATCAAAATAGACTAATTTAGACCTTAAAAATTGCATTTTCATTATAAACACGATGTAAAAAGAAATCAAATAAATTAATTTTCGACCCATAAATATTAATTTTCAACAAAATAAATGCATTTTCTACACAATAATTAAATTTTAAACTTATAAAGGATAAATTTCTAATAAAAATGGATAATTGCAGGTTTCATATAAAAGTTAATTTTGAACAAAACAAAAATGGCAAGAAAATTGTTACATATTGAAAAAAATTAATATTCAACTAAATCGAGGAATTAAAATTTTAACAAAAGAGTCAATCCCAAAGAACAAGGTGAGTCTTAAAAATATAAATTTTTAATTATAAAGTTCAACTTTTCACCAATTCGTTTAATTTTCAATTAAAGAAGATAAATTGCGAAAAAAATAGTTAAATTTTTAACCAAAGAAATGAATTTATCAGAATTATATAAATGATCTACCAAAATAAGATGAGCTTTCAACAATATATATTAATTTTTAACAAAAAACTAAAAATATGATTTTTTAAGAAAAAAGTTAATTTTCTGCCAAAAAGTTAAATTTTCATTAAACCAGTTTATTGGTTATAAAAATTGTTTAATTTGCCATCAAAACCTTAATTTTCAACCGAATAGTTCAATTTTTTACCAAATTGCTAAATCATCAATCAAATTAGATTAATGTCGAACCAAAAAGTTGCATTTTTGATAAAAAATTATGAATTTTCAACGCAGAAAATTTATTTTCGTTAGAAAAAGATAATTTTTTGGCAAAAAACATGAATTTTCAATTAGAAAGGAGCAATTTTAAATCAGAAAATATTCATTTTTAATAAATATATCAATTTAAATTAAAAATAAAATATTTACCTTGTTAGTAAAAAAAATTAATTCTTAATAAAAAAAACGAATGTTCAACAAAATCGTTACATTTTTAACAAAAGAGTTCAGCCTTAAAACAACTTTTTAGCCACAGAAGATTAATTTTCTAAAAATAGAATAGTTAAATTTTCGACCAAAGAGGTGAACCTAACACCAAAAGAATAATTTTTTTTACAAACTAGTTCAACTTTTAAACAAGCTTCTGAATTCCTAACGAAACAAGTTGACTTTTTAATAAAATAGTTGCAGTTTTCACAGAATAATAAAATTTTCAATTGAATACTAGAATTTTTAACCAAACGAGTTGAATTCGGAACCAAAAATATAATAGTAGACTTTCTACCAAAAAGCATTGAAGCGAAAAAAACGAAAAAAGGGTTTCTTAAAAACAGAGAAAAAAAGAACAATTCTTTAAAAGTTAATAATAAAGAAACATACTAAATGAAATCTAAGTTCGTAACTTTTCTTCCACTTATCCCCAACCCCTGTAGGAACCATAGTTTTTAGCATGCCCCCCCCCCCCATGCAATTGTTAATGCAGCTTACTGACGGCCCCTTAAAGTTTCGATTTTTGTGTTTGATGTAATTATCCTTATTATGTATGGTTTAAAATTCTTTTAGCATAAAACTACAAAAAAAATACAAACACAAACAAAAAAAACTAAAAAAATTAGAGCATTTGAAAAAATTTCGGGGCCATTTATTTATATATAAAACTTTTATTCACAGCTATTAATAGTACTTAGAAGGCCAAACAATTTATCCTGATTCCTTTCTTGATACAAAAAAAAAATCACAGAGTTATAGCATTTTCCAAATTTTTTTAATCAATCGAAAATCACAATTTTATGCCAAACAACGTACGCTATGAAAAAAAGTCGATTAAAGAGAAACATGGCTTTTTAAAAGTCCTACAAGATAAGCATTATATCTTTTTGGATTTTCAGAAAAGATCTAAAAATTCGTTAATAATTACTTCTTGATAGGACGCGTACTTTTTGTTTTATTACTGAAAAATAACATAGAAAATCTAAAAAAAAAATGTGTGAAAAAGGATACAAGTTACAAAAAAAAATGATTTGACAAAAATTGTTTACCCGAAAGAGAGCTAAAAATTTGTTGTGAATTACTTTTTAACAGGATAAGCAATTTTGGTTTTAATCATAAAAATGACATTGAAAATGAAAATGAAAAATTTGTAGAAAAACAACAAAAGATACAAAAACAAATTGATATAAAAAAGTTATTCGCCCAAAAAAGTGATACAAATTTGTATCAATTTATTACATTTCTATTTCTTGATAAATGTTTAAATGTTCAATCTAATGAATCAATAGATGTAGAGGAAATTAATTTGCGTGTAAAAAAGATTGAAGAAAACTGCAACGAATACGACAGGGCTCAAACTGTCATGGAATTATTGGCTCCAGATCCGAATCGCGGGGAGGAAATAACAGAATTTGAAGACAATTATTTTAAATATTCATCAATAGAAATAAAGGTTATAAATGATAAAATTACTCGCGGTTCGTCTTCTGACTCCAACGTAAATAATTTTGAAACGATTTTGCAAAGAAATCGCATAGCGGAGCTCGAGGCTGAGCAAAATTCTCGACGCGATTCCGAGCTTGAAACATTGAGAGGAATCGTAGCGCGTACACCTTCTTCGGAAGTATCAACAATGAAAATTCGAACACGTTTTCCTTTGCCAACACTCGATCTTCCCACTTTTTCCGGTGTATATAATGAGTGGTTAGGTTTCCGAGATTCCTTCACCGCGATTATTGATGATGACGAATCTATTCCCAAGATTCAAAAGCTTCGGTTTTTGAGAAGTTACTTAAGGGGTAATGCGGCCCGCGTGATTGATAATTTAGAAACTTCTGAAATCAATTACGATGTAGCCTGGAAACTTCTCAAAGAGCGATACGACAACAAAAGAATTATTATACAAAATCATACACAAGCCTTATTTGAATTAACAGCAGTAAGCAAAGAGTCATCATCATGTTTACGACATTTACTTGACACTGCTCTCAGGCACGTGCGTGCGCTCAAGGTTCTCGGGCAGCCTACCGACTCTTGGGATACCTTACTTATTTATTTGATTATTACTAAACTAGACAAAGAAACACGGAAAGAATGGGAAAAGTCGGTGACAGGCAGCGAAATGCCAACCTTTGATTAATTGACTAAATTTTTAAATGAAAAATGTCAAATGCTAGAAACGTTAAATTCACAATCAATGGATCAATCAAAAGGTAATCTTAAGGCTGAAAATAAAGCGTTCGGCAGTGGGAATAAAGGTCAACCATCAAAAACATTCTTGAATACACAATCAAATATTTCATGTTTACATTGCAAAGCCGATCATTATTTAAGCTCATGTCCAGAATTTTTGAATATGTCTTCAAGTGAAAGAATGCAAGTAGCTAAAAGGAAAGGTTTGTGTTTTAATTGTTTGAGGCGCAATCATTTGAGTAATGAATGCAAATCAGGAAATTGCACTGTATGCAATCGGAGACACCATACGCTATTACACAGCGATTCCAAATTGCAATCGAATTTCGAAGAAAATAAAAATATTAATGCTAAAACTCAAGGTAAAAATTTAAATGTAATGAATTCATCAAATTTTTTATTGTCAACCGCAATAGTAGATATGCTTGACAACAAGGGCCATAGGCATGCATGTAGGATCATTTTGGAAAGTGGGTCACAGCCTAATTTAATGACAGAAAAATTAGAAAAATATTTAAACTTGAAAAGAACAAAATTAGAATCTTCAATCGAGGCAGTTTATATCGCAGAAGTAACAAGTACTGATTGGGTTGTCGCGAATATTCAATCTAAGTCTTCCAACTATGCAACAAAACTTTCATTTTTGGTGCTTCCTGAAATAACTAGCCATACTCCAGCCTCTCCTATCGATAAAACCATCCTCAACATCCCTAAACACATAAGATTATCTGATCAAAAATTCAACCAGCCGGGAGAAGTGGAAGCTCTCATTGGAGCCGAGCACTTCTACGAAGTTTTGAACACTTTCAAAATTCCTCTCGCTTTACCACGAACCGCCTTGCAAAGCACTAAATTCGGTTGGATAGTAACAGGCAAGGTCAACTCTAACTGGAACCAACAAAGGCTTAAACATCATTTGGTCAGGGATAATTTAAGCTCACAATTAGACAACTTTTGGAGAATAGAAGAAGGCGAGGATAGACGATATTTTTCTAAAGAGGAGGAAGCATGCGAGAATCAATTTTCTGCTAACGTGCAACGTGATTCTTCAGGCAAGTATGTAGTTCGACTACCTTTCAAGGAACAAAAGGAAGACTTAGGGAACTCTTACGACGTAGCGCGATGAAGATATTTTGCTTTGGATAGAAGACTCACAAAGAACTCGGATTTGCAACAAAAGTACCATCAATTCATGAAAGAGTTTTGAAGATCTAGGACATATGGAGCGCATCAGAAGCAGCACGGATCAAGGATACTATTTGCCTCATCAAGCTGTGGTTAGAGAATCAAGTCTCACTACGAAACTAAGGGTGGTGTTTGACGCTTCGGCCAAAACAACCACAGGAATCTCTCTAAATGACATACTGATGGTGGGACCAACTATTCAGGACGGAATATTTACTCTGATTGTACGCTTTCGTCAGCACCCATTTGTTTTGAGTTCAGACATCGAAAAGATGTACCGCCAATTTTGGGTTTATCCGGAAGATAGAAAATACCAGAAGATCCTTTGGCGATATAGCACCGATGAACCACTAAGGACCTACCAATTGAAGACCGTGACGTATGGGACTTCTGCAGCCCCCTTTTTGGCCGTTAGATGTTTAAAGAAATTAGCAGAAGATGAGGGTTCCTTATTTCGCATCACAGCTAAGGCATTAAAAAACGATGTTTACGTGGATGACCTTCTCACTGGAGCTGGTTCAGTGAAGGATGCTAAACAGCTGCGGGATCAGTTGAAAAGGCTGGCCAAAAGGGGAGGCCTTCGTCTGTGCAAATGGATATCAAACAGTCAGGAGGTTATTAATGACCTTCCAGATTGCTCTAATCAAACGAGTCTCAAACTGGATCCGGATCATGCAACTAAGACCTTGGGAGTGTCTTGGAATTCACAAGAAGACATGCTTATTTTTGAGGTAGATTCGGTGCCTGAGCAGGAACTCATCTCCAAAAGGGTAATGCTGTCGCAAATAGCCAAGCTCTACGATCCTTTAGGACTGTTAGCACCAGTTATCATTTATGCTAAAATAAAAATGCAACAATTGTGGAAAACCACAACAAAGTGGGATGACCTTGTTCCCCCAGAAATATTATCACCTTGGCGGCAGTACCAGAAACAATTACATCTGCTGAGTCATTGGAAAATTCCGAGATCTGTTCAGGACCCAGGTGCAGATGAACTTCAACTCCATGGCTTTGCAGACGCCGAAAGGGCTTATGGAGCGTGCATTTATTTACGCTCAACAAGAGGAGACGAATATCACTCTACGTTACTTTGCGCAAAATCCAGAGTTGCACCAATAAAGAATTTAAGCATGCCAAGACTGGAACTTTGTGCAACGGTGCTCTTGGCTAACCTTTATAAGAATGTAACGAATTCTTTCAGCCTTAAAGTCAGTAAAACGGGCTTTTGGTCCGATTCTACGATTACACTTAATCGGATCAGCCCATCTCCTCATGAATACAAGACCTTCGTCGCTAACAGAATTGCTGAGATACAAGATCTCACGCCTGTAACAAGCTGGAAATATGTTTCATCAAAGGAAAACCCTGCTGACTTCATCTCGAGAGGACAGCTTCCTCAAGAATTCATCCACAACACACATTGGAAAAATGGCCCAGAATGGGTAACTAAAGCGGAATCGAATTGGCACAATCACTCACCAGAGAATATCGATGATCTGGAAAATGAAAGAAAGGGAAATACCGTGTTAACAGCTGTTACCGGAAAACACAAATTCGATCTTTGGACTCTGTTTTCATCGTTGCCAAAACTGCTTCGCGTGACTGCATATTGTTTCCGTTTCATATAGAAACTACGTAAGCGAGCATGCCATTTAAATTCATTATCGCCAGACGAACTGCGGAAGACGTTGTATCAAATAATGTCAGGCATACAACGACAAGAGTTTCACGAAGAAATCCGGGGTTTTTTCAAGGAGTGGGGACCTTCCAAAGACTTCGAAACTTCTCAGGCTACATCCTTTCATCGACGGCGATCTACTGAGAGTGGGAGGAAGAATCAAGAACGCCAAAAACGACAATGATAAAAAACATCCTATCCTTTTACCTAGAAACCATCCCGTTACCGATCTCATAATTCGCGATATCCATCAAAGACAGTTTCATTCAGGTGTGAACGGTACCTTGTATGCTACCAGGCTGAAGTATTGGCCAATTGATGGTAGGCTTGCAGTCCGAAAGGTCGTACACGCATGCATAACATGTTTTCGCGCAAGGCCTAAGGAACCAAATTATGTAATGGGTAACCTTCCTAGGGTAAGAGTGACTGCGTCACGTCCGTGCGAAAATATAGGGGTTGACTATTGTGGCCCACTCTACGTGAAAGAAAAGCGTCTTCGAAATAAGAATAAAGTTAAGGTATACGCAGCTCTATTTGTGTGTCTATCTACGAAAGCGGTACACATTGAACTTGTTGGTGATCTAACAACTGAAATTTTTATTGCAAGCTTAAGGCGAGTTTTTGCGCGTCGAGAAAAGGCTATGGCGATCTACTCAGATAATGGTACAAATTTTGTCGGTGCCAAAAACAAATTGAACGAACTTTACAGCTTTCTCAATTCCGATGAGCATAATAAAAAGGTAGAAAGTTATTTAACTGATCAAGGAATCGAATGACACTTTTCTCCACCGCGAACCCCCCATTTCGGTGGGATCTGGGAGGCAGCTGTAAAATCGCTCAAACATCACATGCCACTTCCTATAGAAGTGTGAATTTGTTGAACGCGTATCATTCAAGTCCGGCAGAATGTTACTACGTAATATCTAATTTGACAAGAATTCATGTGATTCGTACGATTATCACCGATCCTTATCGATCTTATCCGAGGTCCTACGAAATAACAAAGGTTCGAATGTGAATCGAGGAAAGAGTGACCTCAGTACTCTCATGACTGGCGAGTCTATTACAACAAATTTTTAATGTATACGGTCTTTCGTGTTTTTCTGAATAAATATTTAATTTCAATGACAATTTAATTCGTGAGTATAAATGACTTTACCTTGATCAATTTTACTATCCGATTATTGCAACTTCACGTGCCAAGGGAAACAATAAAAAATCAAATTTTAAAAGAAAAGACTTGAGCGCGTAGACAGAACCAAATGACGCAAAATACGAAAAAAAAGTCTCAAAGAGAAATAACAGGTTTTGAAAAATCCTACAAGATTTCTTTTAACCGCTTTTCGCATTATACTTATTTACAATTATAACTTATATACTAATATACAATTTTCTAGTTGAATTTAAAAATGTTTACTTTTCTGGCACATCTCATTCCATTTACGAGAAAAGTTGTATTAAAACAATTTTAAACATTAAAAAAAAGTTAGATATCGGAAATCATCAAACCCCGTAGATTCTGAATTATTATGTTTTAGGCTGTTAACTATGATATTAAAAAAAATGTATTTTCAAATTTTAATCCGAAAGCTTAAGAAAGAACCCTTGAGTGTCGGCTACTATATATTGATATAGCCTCTCTGCTTGTTATTTATGATCGAATTTTTATTTCGATTTCGGATAGGACACTTTAAAGCCTTCAAAACATTTAAACGAGCGAGTTGGACCTTTAAATATATCTACCTGAGTGCCTGCGGAGCATTTCTCAGAGCCTTAAGAATCTTTAGCATATACACTGAGATTTCTGTAGGTAGAGGTGAACATTTTATTCTCGTTTGATGAATTTTCAAATGTATAGTTTCATTTAGTTGAATTTCTACTGCCTCTTTTGCAAAACAACAAAATAATATTATTCATAGACAGTACATTTTAATTGCAAAATGACTCATTTTTTCCATCCCTACCAATAGAAATCTCTGAGTATATATTATAAAGATTTTCTAGGGTCAGAGAAGTTCAGAGAAATTCTCCGCAGGCACTCAGGTAGATATATTTAAAGGTCCAGGTAGCTATTTTAAATGGTTTAAAGGCTTTAAAATGTTCTGTCCAAAATTGAAATAACGATACGATCATAAATAACAAGCAGAGAGATGATTTCAGATATCTAACCTTTTTTATATGCTTGAAATTGGGATTAATACAACGTTTCTCGTAAATGGAATGAGAAACGCAAAAAGAGACAACATTTTTTAATTCAACTAGAAAATTGTATATTAGTATATAAGTTATAATTATAAATTAATATAATGAGAGAATTCATCAATTAAAAAAAAGTGTTAATAATTTGAAGAGAAATTTAAAAAGGGAGAGTCGGGTTAGCGGCGGCCAACTACTGTAAATAACTCTGCTCGCCCGGTACGTGACGAATACAAAAGGAACGTTATATTACCGTCGCACCACTCTTAAAAGGACATTGAAAAGGTCCCAAATCTCTCAGACTATCTCCGAGACTAAATCATTCAAATCGACTCTGCTTATAGACTCAAATGGGCCAGGCTATTTCGCTTGAGAATACTCAGAGAGTTCTATCGGTAGGGATAAAAGATGTAGCAGCTAAAAATATTTATTACTATACAATTACAATTTAATTCAATTTAAAAGTACATCTTATGCATCTACATATTTTCTTGATGCAAAATTTATTCAAATAATTGATTCATTCATTGAAACTAATAATTCAAAATTCTTAATATAAATTTTGTATTTTATATTTTTAAGCATTTACCGACTTACTATCGGCTATTCGATGAACTTGTTCGACGGGAGAATCTTCGTGATGAGAGGCATGGGGGGATCGGGAAATTTTCGCCGGGAGCGCTGTCTAAAATTAGTTCCTCGAACTATACACGTGCCATATCTAGGCTTATAATATCTTTGGTAATACAATCTTTAAAATAAAACTTTCAAGCATTTAGGTATCTTGCATTTTAAGAATGTGTTCTAATAAAAAGGACTTCCTTGTGTAATGGTGTTTTCTATTTCTTTTATGGATTATTTCACGTTTTTTACATTTTTAGAAACAAATTTAAATATATTGATCATACTGAATTTTATATACAGGACTATATTTTGACGTGGTAAATATAATTGAAGTGAAACTTTCCTCTTTCAGAACCATAACAAAGGACATAAATGAAAGTCTGAGCTTTTTTTTTTAAATCCGCACGTTACTGCGACGCCTTGTCGCGGCGACGGTCACATGCTATGTGGCATATCGCGCACGCCGTTTGCGGGCACAGCAGTGTCTCCAGAACGTGGGATTTTTCGGCCCCCACCGCTCTCCTATCTGGGAGCAACACATTCAAACGTAGCGTGTCGGTGAGTTGGCTCTGCTACATGTTGCGTAGGCCAGCCTCCTGTACAGCCGAAATTGCACAAGCCCGAGCCCGCCCGACTGCACGATTCTTTTTCGGTGGCTAACTGGCTATTTGGAGTTTTTAAGTAAACTGAATTTCGCAGGTTGTCAAGAGAATGAAAGTTCAGGCAATTTTGCTATGTTCTGTAATTTTAGAAGAAAATGAGGAAATTAATTCTTATCAAGCCTTCTTGCGCAATCTTATTGCACTTTCTTTTTAAAATCTATTTTTGTTTAAAAAATGTGCTTTCAAATTTTCGTAAGTTTAAGATATATTCAGGAATTTTGAAATGATTAGAAAATAATTAAAATTTGTAAAGATTTTTTAAAGAATTTTGTAAGGTTTCACGAAAATGAAAAAATTCTTTTAGGTTTCTACGAATAATTAATATAATTTTTTATTTTGAAAAATTGATTTAAAAAAATGCCAATACATTTTAAACTACGAGGGTAGTTCAATAAGTCCTTAGAATGACCAACAGATGGCGCGCGAATCGCTCCAAATCATCTGTTTTCAGTCAGCACCACTCCCGACTA
>NC_046657.1:178264792-178269251 GCF_010883055.1 Belonocnema kinseyi | reverse complement strand
GTATAGAGCTCCAAGGAGATTATGTTGAAAAATAAAAAAAAATTTACCCAAAAAAAATTGTTTATATACTTCATTCTAAGGACTTATTGAACTACCCTCGTATGTCTAAAATGATTAATAAAGAATCTGAAGATTTTAAGCAATCTTTTCCATTTTGCCGAATTTCAAAGAAAATCAGAAAAAAATTTAATAGTTTTTAATGATTACAATGCTTAGAAGATCATCTGACAAGATTAGAAATAGGACTTTTTCAAGATTGGTAGAAAAATTTGTAATTACTTTTTAATTTAAAAAATGTACTTTATGAGAATATTAAAATAGGATTTTAAACATGTGAAAGATTTCTTAAAATTTATAAGGAGAGTGCAGAAGATTTTAAAGCAAAGTACTTCAATTTGATAAGATTACAAAGTTTAAAAAAGGAAATAATGAAGTGAATTCAGAAAGTATTTAGTAGACTTGATGAAATTGAAACAAATTTAAACTTTAGAAGTGTTTTAAAAACGCAAGATAAACTTCAGGAAGTTTAAAGGAATCTCGAAAAGTTTCAGGAGAATAAATATAGTTTCTTAAAATGCTTGTGAAAATTCAGAAGATTATGAGGACATTTTTTTCTACATTTTGAATGTTTTTTTTTTTTAATTTTTGATAAAAACTCGAGAGAGTTACCAATATCTTGAAGAATTCAAAACGTTTGAAATAGATAAGATATTTTCATAATATTTTTTAAAATCCTATAAAATAAAAATAAAATGTCTTTAAAATCTCCTAGGATCTTTTCTGACACATCTGATATATTCGAAAATCTTTTTTTTTAATTTCCTTAAGAATCTTATAATAATTATTTACGTATAAATTTATAAACAAACTGATAAAACTTATTTTATTGTACATGAAATCTTTGCAAAATATTTAATGCCTTAAAATACTTATCGCAAAATTACAAAATTTAGCTTTTACAATTTTATTTCAATTGTAAAATAATTTTAATTGGAAATTGATTGTAAATAATTGTAAAATAAATGCAACAAAATTTATTTTATGAAGAAATATCTCATGATTATAAAAAGAGAAAAAATTGTTAATGTAAATCTTTGTAGCATTTTAACAACTAATGAACATATTTTTAGATTATTTTTCCTTGATTCTGGTCGAGTGTCAAATATGGTACAAAAAACCGTCGCGAAATTTCAAATAAAAACTGTACTCTCTATATGTTAATTTTTTAAATTAAAAATAATAATACTTTTATAAATATTGCCAAAATTCATTTGAATATGATACACATTGATTTTTATTGAAGAAATTCCTGTAAATAGTTGGTGTCTTTTATATTTTACGATATTTGTGTACCATGTTTGACCTTAGGGAATAGATTTCAGGAATAAAATTATAAAAATATCTCCACTAGTTAGTAGAATACTATGGAGAATCGCCTTTCAAATTATAGTTGAAATTGAAGAAATAGATATTTCTCTTTTCGTTTTTCAGCATATGATTTTTCACTAAACAAAGGCGGATTAAAATACACTTAAGAAATAAAAATAAGAAAGTTCAGAAATGCATGCAGTTTTCTGTTCAGAAAACCCACATATTTTTTATTGAAATTTCTTTCCACACCACATTCAAAGGAAAATTTAACAACATTTTTGTCAAATGATTTGTCTTTTGAATGAGGTCAGGTTAATAACTTTTGGCTTTTTCTCTTGAAATCCTCAAAATTGTGATTATAGCCTAAAATAGCATGAAAAGAGATGTATCAGAAAAGAACCTAGAGGACTTTAAATTTGGTTATTTTATTGGATTTAAAAAAATATTAGAAAAATTCGAGTTTTTTTGATGTTTAGGACATTTAAAAGTTTGGAAGATATCAACAAAAAATTGATAAATTTTGAGACATTTTTTCGAGTTTTTAAATATTTATAATACGTTTAAAACAAAATGAATTCCAAAGAAATATTTTTAACTTACTACATTTTTCTTAAAATTTAAAAAAAGCATTCAAAACGTCAAAAACTTGACTTATATAATCTTTTACATTTTTCACAGGAATTTTAAGCAAAATAATCTTATCTCCTTGAAATCTTTCGGAATTCCCTTAAAGCTTCTAAAGTTTACTGTTTCGAAATTTTTGAAAATCTACATTTCTAAAAAATTTAAGTTCAAAATTAGATTTGAATCTCTTCCATTCTTCTAAATATTTCTTGAATTTACTGGATGATTTTCGTTTTTTAAAACTGTTTAATCATATCAATTTAAAGCATTTTGCTTACAAATTTTTTACACTCTTCTTTTAAAATTTGGGAAATCATTTGATTTATTTTAAAATCTTTTTTGATTTTTTTTAAAGTACATTTTTGTAAGTAAAAATTATAAAAAATTTTCAAACGATTATTAAAAAAATAATTCCTTTTTCTGATATTTTCAGACCTTCTAATCTTTTAATTTTTAAGAATTATTCAAATTTTTCCTGATTTTTTGTAAGTTTTAATTATTTTATAATCGTTTCAAAATTTCTGAATATCTCGTAAACCTACTGAAATTCGAAAACAAATTTTACAAACCAACATAAACATAACAAAAAAGTGGTGCGACAAAATTGCGCAAGAAGGCTTAATAAAAATTAAATTCCTTATTTTTTCTAAAATTATATAATGTGGAAAAATTACAAAATAATTTTTAAAAATTGTGATTTTTTAAAATTTTCTCTCAGAATTCATTCCATTCCATTTTTGGTTGAAAAATAATTTTTTTAAATGAAAATCTAACTATATGTTTAAAAATTGAACTACTCCGTTGTAAATTCAATTGTGTGTGTTTATTAAAAACATTTTTCAGTTGAAAATTCATTTTTTCCATCGAAAATTAAACTATTTTAAAATTAAAATTTTTTAAAATTACTATTTTGGTTAATAATTTAACTGTTGTGTTGAAAATTAGATTTTTTGCTGTTGAAAAAACATTTTCTTATTCTAAAAATTTAATTGTATCATTTTTGGTTGAATTTTTTTTGGTAGGAAATTGACCTTTCTCAGTCAAAAATTCTTCTTTTTTGGTAGAAAATTATTCTTCTTGTTTAAAAATTCATTTATTTTAATCAAGAATTCATTTCTAAGTATGAACATGCATTTTCCGTTGAAACTTCTTTTATTTTGGTATAAAATGGTTAAAAGTTCATCTATTTTTTAAGAAATTAAACTATTTTTCTGGAAAATTGTTGGTTGTAAATTGATTTTTTAAAATGATAATGTAACCGTTTTTCGTTGAAAATTTATCTATTTTTTTAACAAAATTTTTTGTTGGTTTAAAATTGATTTTGAAAATTTTGAATTTTTGTTTTCGGTAGAAAGTTACTGGTTTGCAAATTAAAATATTTGTTTGCAAATTAAATTTTTTGCTTGGGAATTTAAATATTTTGTTGAAACTTTTGATTTTTTGGGGTTGATAAGTATTTTTCAACTGAAAATTTATCTATTCAATTTTTCGTTGAAACATTATAATTTTAGTTGAAAATTAATTTCTTTCGTTAAAAATTCCATTTTTTTCTGAAAATTTAACTGGTCCATTTTTGATTGAATACTTATTTTTTTTAGTTTAAAATTCGTTTCTATAGATGAAAATTGGACAATTATGTTAACACTTTTTTTTCTTGAAAAATGTATTTTTAGTTATAAATTTACCTTCTTTATTGGCGAATCATTCTTCTATGAAAATTAATTTTCTTTTAGATAAAAATTAATTTCTTTCGTTGAAAATTCGAATTTATTTGAGTTTAAAAATTAATTGTTTCAACTGTAAACTTCAGTATAAACTACAATGTTTAAGTTAAAAAATGTATTTTTAAAAGTAATTTCTTAGGTTGAAAATTTAACTATTTTGTCGAAAATTTGTTTTTTATTTGTTAAAAATCCATTGTTTACTAAAAATCTGACTAAGGCATGCAACACTAAATTTGAAACATTTTAAACCCAGAAGTCTTGTCTCCTGTGTCTTTTTACATAAAGTCAATTATATTTGCGTCTTCGCAATAAGCATAATGGTTCTAAGGTAACTCGGGATTTCAAAACCTAAATAAATTTGAGGAGCAGCTAGATCGTCATTCGTGAGGTCGGGAGAGCTCGGGTTCCTGCTCGTGCATTTTCGGCTTTACACGAGGCTAGTCTTCGCAGAATTTAACTCGGGAGAGCTACGTTTGAATGTGCCGCTCCCAGATGGGAGTGTGGTGGGGGCCGAAAAATCCCACGTTCTGGAGACACTGGGGCACAATGAGTTTTACGTACGATCTGCAAGTCGTGCTGGCACTTTGTTGATACAGTGATCCCAGATTTGAAACGAGACGTGGTCCAATACTATGACGCGTCTATGTCCGTGTGAATATGGTAGCAGACGATATAAATGCCTGGGTTGCGCGCGCAACCCATTTCTCCTCTTCTGAATTTGAAAACTCGAAGGTGCACGA
>NC_046657.1:178251208-178264692 GCF_010883055.1 Belonocnema kinseyi | reverse complement strand
TCAATCACACATTGAATGCGGGACGCGTACTGTCTTGCCCAGCCTATCTTTATGGCAAGTTGATGCATTCGTCTTTTGGTCTTATGATCAGCCGATGGTTTTGTTTTACGGTTCGCATCGGCCAAATATATATATATATATATATATAATAGTATTAATATTTACATAATTTATATTTTATACTTGAAGTAACGTAACCCCAAAATACACGCACTAAAGATGCGCGAGAAGTATTCAAATCATGCGAATCGCCAGCCCAGCATCGAAATCTGGAAATATTAAAATGCCAATCTCTTCATTTTATTTCAAAGCAGATAGAGATATAAATAGAACTGCCGAAGTGTTCCGAACGGCAATCATGCAACTTCGAGTTTTCAAATTCAAAAGAGGAGAAATGGGTTGCGCGCGCAACCCAGACATTGATATCGTCTCCTACCATATTCACACGGTCATAGACGTGTCATAGCATTGAACCACGTCTCGTTTCAGATCTGGGATCACTGTGTTGGTATGGTCCCTCAGACATATCGCGCTCTCACGCTGTGCGGCCTGCTTGCTGAATCACGCATTATTATCTGGGTAATGTTTTGAAAGGGTGACATTCCCGATGATTCACTTGAAAGGCATATTCAAAATTGCGCGAAATGCAGTAAAAGTGATATGTGGGTGAGGTTACGTGTGCGCAGAGACATAACCTAAAAACATGATTAAAAAATATTTTTATTTCTTTCAGTTTCACATATTTATTACAAACAATTTTTCACCGTTTTAAAATCATATTTCTCTTATTGTATGAATTTTCAGAGAGAAAAATCTTCAAACTAAAAAAATCGCATTTGCATTTATTTCGGTAACTAAATATTCTAACACGCCTATTTACAACTGGTTACACATAATTGTATGTTATAATAAGCTTATGCAAATCCAATCACAATTGTACGCAATTTTTATAATCTGACTTATTTTTCAAGTAAATATAGTAAAGAAGCTAGCTAATACCTGGTTAAAAATTTGAAAAATATTCCCTAAAATATTAAAATTCAACAGACGTGCGTTGAAAACCGTTTGAGCTCAAAAGTTTGCATTTAATTCGGTGAAAAACCTTAATTCTCGTAAATTTTCGAAAATAAGACTGATTGAGAACTTACCGGTCAGAGGCGGCACCCTAGGCCACCCGACCTTTCTGACATGTTGGATCGAGTTCAGGCGAAGTTGGCTTCTCCTTCTATTCACGCCAATACAGTCAGTATGGTGGGGGGCCTCGGTTCACTCCAAGTCGAACGAATTTGAGCATCGAATTGGTGGGACCATCGACCACATGATCTAACAAATACATGTTCTAGTCACTTGAGGGCCCTGTTTCGTTCAAGTAACGCAACCGCTTAATTCCACCATTTTGTTAGTTTGACCGCGCAGTTTGAGTTTGACGCGTAAGACTGTACGGCGAACTGTTATAGGAAAATCAGTAAGCAGGAAGAAATATTATGAGAATATTAAAAGAATGAATTCAAAAAGAACCTGCAATGGATATGTTAGAACATTGGTAAGGAAATAAATTATATTCAGACCAGAATGGAAGCTTGTAAATATTACTGAATGGGAGGGATTAAAATTATATACAATTTTTGATATTAATGATAATGAATTTCATTTTAAATATCTCCGTTTGTCAGTAAACGAATAATTCTCAGGTGAACAATTCTTTCAGAAAAATATATGTAAAAGTGACAGAGGTTTGTAATAGAATTATGCGGGTCCGTAAATTTTGCAGAAAAGTTGGTAAGAACTGTATCCGGATGACAGTAGCTTAGATCTTGAAGTATTTATTACTTCTACTTCTTCTTTAGATTACTTCCTCAGAACTAGATCCTTGGAGATTTCCAATTTTTGAATTTATGAGTAGCTGCTTGAAGAAAGACAGGTACAACTTTACATTTTTCCGCTCGAAGCACCTGTCGTAAATGCAAAACTTGACCTCGGCGCGGTCCGTGGCTAATTCTTTTGTATTTTGCCAAATTTTACAGGTTGCGTGTCTGAGTGGAGGAAACTGGTCAGTTTAGCTTAGACTTTCAAGGCAAATAGTTATCTTTTACAAGTTGTGTTAAATATTGTTTTTTTTTTCGAATTGTCTTTCGCTCTTAATCAGTGCGTAACTACAAGAGTTAGACTGTTTTTCAAAGTTTGTAGTGCTCTTCAAATTTTAAAGGCTTCAAATGAAAAGTTAAGTGTATGTTTTGATTTATTTAAATTGGAAAAGTGTCGTATCGTAGTGTATTCTGTTGGACAAAGATATCTATGCAAAATATTTATTTGCATATGCTCCTTTTTTAAAATTCAAGTGGGTAAAATCCTCAGTACAAGAAGTAATAGAAGAAATTGAGAAAGAAATTGTTAAATGTAATGTAATAGGCTCGTAAAGTATAAAAAGTTTTACTCTTCATATTATTTATATGATTTCCTAGGATAATTGTCAAGAATGTCTGCGCAAATTTCAACATAACTGTATGAAATTGTTTTACTTTTTAATGTATTTTGGACTATTATTTTGCTTTATTGGCAAAATAACTTTTCTTGATTGCAGCATTTGGTCATTTTTATTATGGTGATTATTTATTTTGATTATTCTTATTCACTGTCCATCATCAGAAAATCTCTAAAAGAAGGTATTTTATGTTTTTAATTTACTGACAACTGTGTTCTAAAATCATCACCTATTTTGTAGATAACAATGGTGAGCGTTTATGCCGTCGCGGGTTGTTCGAACGTGGGAGGTAAAAAGAACCAAAAAATCCAATTCTTCACATTTCCAAAGGATGAGTATAACCGTGCACTATGGCGTGAAGTGTGCAAGAATAAAAATATCAACGCGAGGAACGGTAAGTTTATATGGTTTGAATGAAAGATCGATTTTTTCAATTCAAAAATAATATATTTTAAAATAATTCATTTTTATTAGAAAATCACAAGCGTGGTTGCAATTAAAAAAAATTAAAAACTCAAATATTTCATTAAAAGTGATATTATTGTTTCCAGTTCGAAATATATATTTTTTCAAAGAAAATCATAATATCTGTTGAAAAAGTACATTTTCTTTTATAGCGCCATCATTGTTGCTGAAAACTCATTTTTTTGTTTGAAGATTGGACTATTTCACTTAAAGAAAAATAATTTCAATGAAATATTCTTCACTTTAGCTATATTTTTTTCAATTCAAAATTTGTGACTGGTTAAAAATTGTTATCCCCCCATTCCTCCTTTTAAGAATTTAATCACATACTGTTACAATAAATGTAGCTAATTAAAATCAATATATTTCAGGAAGGATTTGTTCTGTCCACTTTAGGCCTGAACACTTCAGAGAAAAATCTTACGTCGACATCGTACTCCTAACGAGTCCGAGGAAAGGAAGGAAGCTTCGAAAAGATGCCATCCCAACCAGAAACGTTACAACAAATGCTGATCCTGCAACAGACGTTGCTCGAAATGACTTGGCAGGAAGTGCAAGTGCAAACAGGTTATTGGAAGATGCAGATGCAAAGGACTCATCACGATACACAGGTGCAAATGGCTCATCCGGAAGTGCAGATCTTTCATCAGAGCAGTCAGGAAATGCTGAGTGCGAGAATCGCTTTTCGGACGCACGCAATGCCTTACTAAATGCAAACACTGCCTTAATGTCGCCATGCTCCTCCGAAGAAGATCGCCAAAAATGTTTGAAAAATCTAACAAAGAAAAAGGAACAAATTGCATCCGAAATAGAACAGCTGGAAACTGAGATAGTGGAAGAAGCTGAAGAGAATGCTGTTGAAAATGAAAGGCTCAAGAGGGAAAATAGAGACCTGCGACAAAAAAAGGAAATAGCGAAAGAGAAAAGTGAACAGACTCTCATACAATTTTTTCAAACAAAGGAAAGTGAGGCTATGTGGAAAATAAATTGCCAAAACCACAAAATGAGAGCAGATCAAGCTGATGCTACGTTGAATTTGGCTCGCACTGAAAAAAGTCATATAATCAGCAGACTGAAAACAATGTTTACACCGGGCCAAATTCACATGCTTTTAAATCCCGGCAAACAAGCAAGGGGAGCGCA
Source organism: Belonocnema kinseyi (assembly GCF_010883055.1). NCBI lineage: Eukaryota > Metazoa > Arthropoda > Insecta > Hymenoptera > Cynipidae > Belonocnema > Belonocnema kinseyi. The sequence continues at coordinate 178,260,602 of NC_046657.1, read as the reverse complement.
GAAGATATTGCAGGCGCAATATTATTGAAAGTCCTTAGCAGGCAAACCTATAATTATCTGAGGAAAGTTGTTAAAATTCCTCTGCCCGGACTTTCGTCATTAAGACGTTGGGTTGCTACATTTGATGTAGAACCCGGTGTCTTAAAGAATATTTTAAAGATAATGAAGAAGAAAGGTGCCACACTATCCAAAAGGGACAAGATAGCCATTGCCAACTTCGACGAAGTATATTTGTCGCCTCTTTTTTGCATTGACAAAAAGAAGGAGCGAGTTCTTGGGCCACACAGGGCTTGTCAAATAGTCATATTTCGAGGCTTGTTTTCGAAATGGAAACAAGTCGTCTATGCTGATTTCGACACGGCAATGACCAAAGATATCTTATCAGATATTATACGGCAGTTGGAGGAATGTGGATACCCAGTTGTGGGAATGGTGTCCGACATGCATGCTTCCAACATCCGATTGTGGAACGACCTCGGTATCGGCATAGAAGAGGAGCAGAATGTGTACTTCCAACATCCCTCGAATCCGACTACAAAAGTGCATGTTTTTGCAGACGTCCCCCACTTAATGAAGTTAGCAAGGAATCATCTGATTGATTCCTTTTTTGAATTACATGGCCAAAAAACAGATAAGAGGTACCTGGAAAAATTGCTGCAGATCAACTGCAACGATTTTAAATGTGCCTTTTCCTTAACCCTGGAGCATTTATATTGTAAAGGAAATGCGCGGCGAAAATTTAAATTAGCCACGCAAGTTTTTTCTAATAAAAATGCTAAGGCACTGACGTTTTGTCTACAGCAGTTTTTACTATTTGGTAATGAGAATTTCAAGGATTTCAAGGGTTGTGAAGAAACTAGTAAAGTTTTGCAACTCTTTAATGATTGGTGCGATTTACTAAATGTGAAGGCAAAGTATGACCGTACTGGTGACATTTAACGAATAAGTGGATTTAAAAAGGCTTAATTAAAATATTTTGATTTAAATTATAATATTTAAATGTTCAATTAAATAATTAAGGCTTCCGTTTCCGGTACCGAACGCGAAAGAACTCTTTTTTGTCAAGTGGTGTATTTTTGGCTTTGGTGAAGGGAATAAGGGTGGGTGCAGGAAAGGCAGAGTGTGTAATGAGAATTTCAAGGGTTGTGAAGATACTAGTAAAGTTTTGCAACTCTTTAATGCTTGGTTCGATTTACTTGGACAGATTTTTCTTCTGAAAATTCGTAAAATTCTCGGTTTCCCAGTGCGACGGTCACCTAGTTCTTTATAAAACAATCTTCGATTTTAAAAACTACTAATTTTTAATTTTTTAATCCTTAAAACTGCATTTTTTAATTTTTCAATTAAGATATATGCTAAAAAATAAAAAAATTTAACTGAAAAATTTTTAAAGTGACAGATTTTCGAATTAAGCATTCTAATCTAAATGGTATAATAATCTATAAATATCACAATTTAGGAAATTAAAAAAAAAACGGTGGAAATCAAAGTTGGACAACATTTTTATTATACAAATTTTGTAACATTCGCGGTCAAAAAATAGATTCACTGTAATTTCCTGGTTTTCTAGGTTTCCCGGTCCAGCGGCCAACATGCACTGCATTATATAATTTTCTTTTGTCAGAACTTTCCCACTTGACTTCAATATCATTTCATTTGACGCAGATACGTAATTTTTTTTCAGCAGAAAGAAGTTATGAAACACATAACCTAAAATTATAGTTAATTTTTATTTTCCTTTAACGATCTTCAGCATTATTATAATACATTTTATAAGGATTCAAATATTTATACACCTTAAAAGTACAAGAAATTTTTATTCTTACATTTTGCATTTTAAAATCCCTTACGTTTGCCGCCTTTCTCATCCAAAATGGAGAAATTAAGCAGTTGGTCCTTTTTGGTTCGGTTTTTTTTACTTGCGCGTGGCTAAACCATGTATTTGTTAGATCATGATCGACCATGCTTTGTTTGGATCGTGGCTTTAACGCTTGCACAAGTCGCTGATCTACATTGGTGTGAAAATACACCAAATACGAAACAAAGTAAACAAAGGAACAATGAACGAGGATATAGGGCAATGTTATTTTGATATTCTTCACAGAATAAGCCTTTTTTCAAAAGATGGCAAGTCTTCAATTTAATCTAACATAATATTGCAAGTACCGTACCAAAAAAAAGTTTGGACTTGTGACCATTTCCGTTCACGTTTGTAATGGTTCTGCACGGAAATCATCAGGAAGTCAGAATTTATGAGACAATGTTCCGAAATGGTCAGAACTTAAGTACGAAGGATAATCCTTTTATTAGCCTTTCAAGAATAGAATGCCATAAGACCTAATCCCTTGTATATTTCCTACGTAAATCAGTTATGCACATCTTTTTAATTATGTTTAATTATTAATACTTATGTGCTAAATGACTTCGAAGGTGAATCTCAAAATTTCGTCAGTTTTAACGTAAGTCCTAGCCTGCCGGCGCAAACCATGAATCTCCTCGCCGCATTTTTTTGTCCTCGGGTGTGTAGTTTCGAAAAGCATATGTCGATGTACTATTTGATGCAGTGATTATGAATACCTTACCGATAGAAATCTCAGAGTATATGCTAAAGATTCTCAAGGTTCTGAGAAACTGAGAAATTGTCCGCAGACACTCGGGTAGATATATTTAATGGTCCAGGTAGCTCGTTTAAATGTTTGAAAGGCTTTAAAATGTCCTTTCCGAAATTGAAATAAAAACACGATCATAAATATCAAGCAGAGAGGCTGAAATTGAAATAAGAATTCGATCATAAATAAGCAGAGAGGTTATATCAATAGAGTAGCCGACACTCAAGGGTCCTTTGTTAAGCTTTCGGATTAAAATTTAGAAATGTATATTTTTTAATTTAAACATTTTGTAATTTAACTAGAAAATTGTATATAAGTTATAATTATAAATAAGTATAATGAGAAAATTCATAAATTAAAAGAAATTTGTTAATTTGAAGAAAAATTTAAAAAGGGAGAGTGGGGTTAGCGACGGCCAATTACTGTAAATAACTTTGCCCGCCCGGTACGTGGCGAATACAAAAGGAACATTATATTACCGCCGAATCACTCTTAAAAGGACGCAAATCTGACTATCTCTGAGACTAACTCATTCAAATCGATCCTGCTTATAGGCTCAAATGGGCCAGGCTATTTCGCTTGAGAATACACCGAGATTTCTATCGGTGGGGTATGGTCAAGAAAATACTCTTAAATATAATTATCAATGTAAAAACTTGTGGCAATAACGTCATATTTTTTTCGCACCCCTAATCATTTTCAACTTCTCGTGGCGGCACGAAGTCACCTTTGTGATTGCTCTACCGATAGAAATCTCAGAATATATAGTGAAGATTCTCAGGCTCCGAAAAGCTCTGAGAAATTCTGCGTAGGCACTCAGGTAAATATTTTTAAAGGTTCAGGCAGCTCGTTTAAATGGTCTGAATGCTTTAAAATCTCCTTTCCGAAATTGAAATAAAAATGCGATCATAAATAACAAGCAGAGAGGCTGAAATTGAAATAAGAATTCGATCCCCGAAGGAATAATAATGAGACCTAACTCCGTCTCCCCACTTGGCAATAGAAACATTACCGTAAATGGTATGCACATTACAGGAAGATCTTAAATTTTCGTGCGAAGGTGCACAGTTGACCTCTTCCTATACATAAAAAAGTGTGCGAGTGAGAAAGTTTGTCAAATTGACGTAAGTTAAAGAGGTTCTGTTCGTTTGTTTTGATGCAGGTGACAAACGTTTTCTGTTCGAAGCCACGAGGTGTCAAGTGCCGGGTTGTGGTGCAAGTTACACGCCGAAGAAGGCGAAGAAACTTCGTTTTTTAAAGCCCTCACTGTTAACTATGAATTAAAAAAAATCTATTTCTAAATTTTAATCCGAAAGCTCAACAAAGGACCCTTTAGTGTCGGCTGCTCTATTGATATATCCTATCTGCTTGTTATTTATGATCGAATTCTTATTTTAATTTCAGTTTCTCTGCTTGTTATTTATGATCGTATTTTTATTTCAATTTCGGAAATGAGATTTTAAAGCCTTTAAAACATTTATTGAAAATTTAAAACATTTATTTATCGACCTGGACCTTTAATGAAATTATAATATTTTTCATGTTTACGTTTCGAAAAACTTTAAACTTTTCATTTAAGTTATATAACTTCCATTATTTCTTTATTAAATTACAAATTTAAAAGGTACTTACCTATACTTTTCCTTCTCAAAGTCTGTTCACATTTTTCAAAGAAGTATCGAAAATACTATTTATATATTTATTTCGTGTATTTTTCCTATGCTGATCAACAAAAGAACATAAACTCTCTAACTTACGTCAATTTGACAAATTTTCTCACTCGTACACTTTTCCATGTACAGAAAGAGGACAATTGCGCACAAAATTTAAGATCTTCCTGTATTGTGCCTACCACTTACGGCAATGTTTCTATTGCCAGTTTCAAATGGCTTCCCACTGGCAGTTGGGTCTCCTTATTACTCCTTCGTGATTCGATCATAACTAACAAGCAGAGTGGTTATTTCATTTGAGTAACCGACATTCACTTTTTTGTTTCGAATGTTTAAAATTGGAATGAATACGCTACAGATAAAAATTTCAGAGTATTCTCAGGCGAAATAGCCTGGCCGGTTTGAGACTATAAGCAGGCTCGATTTGAATTATTTAGTCTCAGAGAGTTCTTTTATATTCGCCACCTACCGGACCGGCAGAGTTATTTAATGTAGTTGGCCGTCGCTAACTCGACTCCAATTTTAAACATTTGTAAACAAAGTTAGATATCTGAAATAATCGAAACCCGCAGATTCTGAATTTCTATCCTTCTCATAGATTTTTTAAAAATTTTACAAATTTTAATTTTTTATTTTTAATCCTTTTCAGCTGGTCTACTTGGTAGACTAGTCGCAGGTATAATCGGCAGGGTAGCCTGAAACGGACCAGGCTATTTCGCCTGAAAGTATTCTGCTATTTTCTATCGGTAGGGTGGTCATAGAAATAATATTGGTCAAACTCCTACGTCTTCCGACCGTCTTATAGGGGACGGCAAGGCACATCTTCAAAATGTATGTTCGTCATACCCCTAACCATTTCCAACGTCTTGCGGGAGGCGGAAACACACCCATTAGACTACCCTGTTTAAACTGCCGGATAGAACCCTGTTAGAGTCATAACTCTATCCGGACCTATCAGGAACGAACTACGGTTTTCGTACCCGGATCTGTCCGGGCGTTTGCAAATTTTATCCAGTCCTAGTGGGTATCTAATCAGCATACAATTTCGTAACCCGGGCCTATCCAGGACCACTACTGATTGCTTGGCAATTCTATCCGGGTCTTATCCGATCCTAGCCGGGATCTATTCGGGGTAAAATATTGTATCCGGTCCTATACGGAGCTGTTAGAAATTCTATCCGAGATTGATCCACTCCTAGCCGGAATCTATTCGGTATACATTTTCGTATCCGGGGCTATATGGTACGTGTATGGGTCACGTGAAAATTCTATGCGTCTTATCCGGTTCTAGCCGGGATCTAATCGGTATATAATTTCGTAGCAGTTCGAAACAGATTCTGTAATATAATGATTAATTTACACAAAAAATTGTTTTATATCTTATTTCTGCACTTAATTTGTTTTCATTATTATACAATTGCACGCATGGTCACTTACAAACATAATCGCACGCTCAAATCCTTTGAAAAGTCTCCTCCGCTGGGGATTCAAACCCTACCTGAACTACCTGAACCTGAGTCCCCTGTCCAAAAAATTGGAATGAACCTGAAAGTAAATTTCTAACAGATTCTGAAACAGTCGGAAAAATTATTTTTCCAGAATTCATCAGACTCTTTCAGAAATCTGCATCTGAATTTTTTTGCTTCTTTCCGAAAATTTGCCCCAATAGAATTCTATCAGATCTAGTCAGAAGTGTCCTACACGTGTTCTATCAGATTTTATCAGAAATTATTAATTATTATTAATAATTAATAATAATATATTATTTTGTTTCTGCAAATTATTATTATTAATAAATTAATAATAATAATTTGAACTTAAAATAATTGTTTAAACAAGGTTTGAAAAATAATTCCTTTTACCCACAATTTTTTCACTAACTTACGATCAAAATGATTAAAGTTATAATTTTGAAAACATTGTTTAATTAATAAAAATATATTTCGAAATTTATCAAATGAATAATTTTGTACTACCTAATCCTTCAGTATATTTTAATTTTAAAAGTTTATTTACAATTACATAATAATTACATATCAAGTTATATTAAACAACATTTATATAGCAATATTACATAATTTAGTTTTCTGATAAAATCTGGTAGAAACTGATAACAAGGCGCACGGGACAGTTTCGGGAAATATCGGAAAAAATATGGTACAGTTTCGGATAGAATTTCGGAAAGGATCTGAAAGATATGGAAAGCTTCGGAAACACAGTTCCACCAGAAATTTCTAGAGGGACTCAACCTTAATATACTTTTTATTTTGTTGTACACATTTAACGAATAAGTGGATTTAAAATGGCGTAATTAAAATATTTTAATTTAAATTATAATATTTAAATGTTCAATTAAATAATTAAGGCTTCCGTTTCCGGTACCGAACGCGAAAAAACTCTTTTTTGTCAAGTGGTGTATTTTTGGCTTTGGTGAAGGGAATAAGGGTGAGTGGGTGCAGGAAAGGCAGAGTGTGCGGAGATCGAGTGTAAAGGAAGAAGAGTGAGTGAAGGCAAAGATGTGATGGGCGAAAGTGAGTGGTTTGAAGTGAAAATTTAGAGCGTGTGAAGTTTTTGAGGTAGGTGATAAAGGCGGGAAACGTGACGGAGCTTTGGGTAAGGTAGGAGGCCGACGACGCGAAGTCCACAATCTGGCGACAGAGGGCAACAGTTACTGGACATTGGCACAGAGCAGAAAACCGTAGTGGCAGCAACAACTGATGGAGCAAAATAAGGAAGAATTTGTTTTAATAGGAGAGGACTTAAATGCATGGACTGGCGAACAAGGGGGAATGTTATGGGATAAAGAAAAGGAGGCATATATAAGGAACTCCAAACATAGAGAGATGGACAGGGACGAGAGGAAGTTACTAGACATGATAGGAGAAACAGGATGGTTTATATGCAATGGCAATATAAAAGGAGATGAGGAAGAGATCACATTTATAGGAAAAGGAGCAACAGTAATAGACTACATCTTGGCTGAAGAAAGAATGCGTTATATGATAGGGAGTATGAAGGTAGGGAATGATATAGGGTCCGAGCACTTGCCGGTCATAGCTACACTAAAAAGAGATGTCAGTAAGCGCGGCAGAGGGAGAAAGAAAATAGGGTGGGAAAGTACCACGAAAGTGGGAGTCTGGTGGGTAGATAAAGAGTTTAAACAAAAGATGGAAAAGGAAAAGGTTAGTTATGAAAAAGAGGAGGGAATAGACTCGTTAATTGAAAGGTTGAAGGGGGTCGATTGAGAAGGTAAAGGATGAACTGGTTATTAATGAAAGAGTAAGGGGAAAGAGAGGCTGGTGGGATGAAAAATGCTCGGAGAGTAAACAGATAATGACAGAGTGCGTAAGCAAATGGAGAAAAGGGGAAATGGAGAAGGAGTATAACAAGGAGGAAAAAAGAACATGAGAAGGTGCTGGAAAGAACAAGACAAAGGGGAAAGGAAGGATATAAAGCAGAAGTAGAAAAAGCGATCAAAGAAGGTAGGGTGTGGGAGGTGGTAAATAGGGATAGAGGGGAAAGGAAGGGCGTTAACGAAGAAATAGAAATGGAGGAATGGACGGATTATTTTAAGGGTCTATTAAGGGGAGAGAAATATAAAAACCAAGGGGAAAAGTGTAGGATAGTCCAAGGAGAAATGGAGGAAGGGAACGAGATAACTAGAAAATAAGTGGATGTAGAAATCTTAAGAAAAAGTTTGGAGAGTCAGGTAGAACAGAAAGAAAGTATCCCACATAATCAGACGGGATTTAGAAAAGGGATGGGAATTATAGACAATTACTACGTACTTAACTACTTAGTTGACCGAAATTTGGGGAGAAAGAAAGGGAAACTAGTCGCTTTGTTCGTAAATTTCAAAGCAGCGTATGATTAAGAGAAGAGTTAGGAACAGAAAATAGGGTTACTAGACAAATTAAGAGAGCCTGGAGGTTTGAAGAGAAGCTAAAAAGGGGAGAGGGAAGCAGAATAACACAAGCATGTTTGGGCGAAATTCGGAACAATGATGCGAGAGGCAATTTGGGAAATTCAAAATGGGAGGAAGAAAGGAGAAAAATGAGAAGGGCTTATAATATTCGAGAAGGGGTTATGGAGTGGCAGGATATAGAGTTAGAGCTATTAGTTAAACAAGGAGAATAGAGATGGACAAAGATAATGGATTCGAGGTACAATAGATGGTATATGATGGCCAAAGGGTTGACGGATATTAGATGGATGAAGAGGAGGATTTATGTAGAGTATGAGGATACGAAATGGAGTCATAGGCACATGTATTAAAGAGATGTACAGGAGAGGAAGAGGGACAGTTGAGTGTGGATGAGTGTAAGATGGATCTTGGATGGTAGTTGACAGGGAGTGATGTGGATGAAGAAATTGGAAGAAGTAAGGGAAAGCAAGGGAGTAGAGTAGAGCCAAACAGGTGATCCTGAAGAAGGACAGTAAAAAGAGAAAATTGTTTTCAATATCGTGGAAAATGTATTTTTTATGGTAAGAGGAAACGGAAGCCCTGGAAGCTCTCTCATTTTTAGAATTAATGTTACTACTGTTACTATTGTTTATCCTACGTAATGCGAAAGAATAGAATATAAGTAGTAGTTAAGTTGGACTAAGGATGGAATTGTAAATATAGTACAGGAAGCGGAGGCCCTCAAACCCGTAAAAGGAAGAGATTAAATACATACATACAATTAAATAATTAAATTAATTTGTAATTTCTCTTTAACTTGTGAAGCTCAAAAATAAAAAAATGTATTCCTTTCAGATTTAATAGAACCAAAAAATATTAAACATTTAATTAGGTTTTTCAGGACAAAACTGTAATGATTCTAGTTTTAGTAATATTATTTAGTAAAAGCTTGCAAGCAAAAACAAGGGCAGCTACTACAAGTAATTTAATTGAAAATTTAGGTTAAAAATACTTTCAGATAAAGAATAATTGAACCTAAAATATTCTAGCTTTAAAGTTAAATGTGAACATAAGGGTGGTCCAAAAATGAAATTGAACATTTTTTTCTCGCTAGTGGGCAAGACACCCCTCGCTCAACCGCGCAGCCTGGAGAAAGAAAATCTGTATTTTTTTGTTTGCAATTCCCACATTAACACATCTCACCAGACACT
>NC_046657.1:178249523-178251108 GCF_010883055.1 Belonocnema kinseyi | reverse complement strand
TAACAGGGGAAAATGTTGGATTTTTTTGTTGGAAAATTTGAATATCTCATGAGTTTTAAAGCCATCTTTAATTGTGTAAATGAATGTAGTTTATTCCAACAATTTTTTTTTTACAATAAATCTACGATTATTTTAATCGTATTTTTCGAATTAAGTGTGATATTTGGTCATTGTTTGGAGTAGTACTTTTTTTTAAATATGAGATTATTTGAAACATAATTTTTTTTTTAATTTCTCAAAATCGAGCAATGGATGCCCAGTTTTTTTTCAAGTTGGTATCCTACGATACTTATTGTTGAATACTTACATAACTTTTATGCTTTCCTTCTAATCTTTAACAAATTTCTCTTATAGTGTATAGAAAGAATGGAAAAAAAATGTGAAGCATCTATATTCGACATAAAGGAAATTTTAAAGTAAACCATAATTAATTTTTTAAGCAATTACATAAAAAATTAAGAGTATAAGGAATGACGTTGACATTCAGCTTGTAAGGAGATTGTGGAGAAAATGTTCTCATCTCTCCGTAGTTCAGTTGGTAGAGCATCAAACCGGCAATCTGGAGGACCTGGGCTCATATGCCAGCGGAGCTAGAGAGCATTTTTTCACAATCTTAAGATTAATTAATATTTTATTAATATTGATTTAGACGAGCAGACAAAACAAAATTAACATATAAAATTATTAATAAACTTCCCTGGTCAAAAGAGTAAATCAATAATAAAATATGAATTCATGTTTAGTAAGAAAAATCTTACAATTATAAGGAATGACGTTGACATTCAGCTTGTAAAGAGGTTGTGAATAAAATATTCTCGTCTCTCCGTAACTTAGTTGGTAGAGCGTCAGACTGGCAATCTGAAGGAATTGGGCTCATATCCCAGCGGAGCTAGAGAGCATTTTTTGACAATCTTAAGATTAATCAATATTTTAATGATATTGATTTAGACCAGTAGGCAAAAAAAAATTAACATATCATAAATGATTAATTAACTTCCGTGGCCAAAAAACCTACACCAATAATAAAAAAATGACTTTGGCATAATTCACCATTCCTCAAAATCATTAAATATTTTATGTTATTTTTTAAAGTTTTTGAAAAAAAATTACTTGATGGAATAAAATTTTTTTATTAAAATAGAAATTTGTTAAACATCGGAAGAAAAGTATCATAGTTAAGTAAATATTTAACAGTAAGCAGCATATGATACTGATTTGAGAAAAGGCTGGAGATCTCTAGCTTCTTTTGTGACATTTTAAAAACAAACAACAATTAATTATTGAAATAATGACGAAATTTTTTTAAAAAGATGCACGATTCCAAATAAGTATCAATTATTTACATTTAATTCAGAGAATACGATTATTTTTTCCACTTTTTGAACAAAATAATTGTTTGTATAATAAGCTATATTTATTTAAAGAATTAAAAATGGTTTAAAAAATCATGAGGAATATTAAAATTGTCTATTAGTATTTATTTGTATTAAAAAGGACGGCAGGAAATTATGAAAATTAACAATAATTCGTAAAAGTATAGTTTTTTTTTAAATTTGGGGTCATATAAATTCGGGGGGGGGGGGGG
>NC_046657.1:178236886-178249510 GCF_010883055.1 Belonocnema kinseyi | reverse complement strand
TTGAGAAATAAATGTATTTATATGGTTTTATTCCATAGACAATCTTATTCAATCCCTAAAAATGTGGCAATCTTAAGATCAAACGCTTTGGTATCAATCCAATTTTCCGATTTAATGTCGCTCTTGTGAACATTGTACCGATATTCGTGATCACAAAGCACTTTTGTGTCCATCTTAAGTCCGGATGAAAAAAGACTGTTTCTTGTGCTGAATGTTCCACTGATAATAAGCAATTAATCCGTATAGTGATGGCATTACACATACATGAAAAAGCGTATGTATTATTTAATGTATAGATTTGAATACGATTCACGAAAAGTTATATATCCATGCGAATAATCTATAGAGCGAAAGAGTTTGGGCTTTTTAACATTACAGCTGACATTTCTTGTTGCACGTCCCGGATAGCTCCCCGATAGTCCCGATAAAACATACTTAATTGCATTTAATCTCTTTATCAATGTAAGTACTACAAAATGCAAAATATTCCAAATACAGCAGATCCAAGACTGATTTTCTTTTCTTCAGCCGTTATAAATTTTCGCTAAATATTTCAGAAAATTGTCGTGAGTATTATTGGTCTTACGGTGAAAATAAAGTCAAATAAAATGTAAAAAAACAAAAATTGAAAGTCATATTTATTTTTTAAAAAACCAATCCTCTACGTTTCGAACAACACTGCAGATTTTGTTAAAAAGTCGATAAAACAAATCTATAATATAAAAAGGAAGAAATTTTTAAGTCGCATGATTTATGTCAATATTAAAAACACGAGCCTAAAACAAATTGAATTAAAATAGTTATTGTCATCTCTGAGTCAGAAATCATTGAAGTGTTTATAAAAAACTTCCTTTATTTAAAAAAAATAGTAAAAATAATCATTTTTATCAATTGAAGCCTCCAAGATTTTGTGCAGGCTCTAATAATTGATAAAAATGTCACATTATAACTGATGTGATGCTCACAGAGACTCCTTTCTTTTTGAATTATAGATATGTTTTATCGACTATTGTAAAAGACCCGCAGTATTGATCGATACGTAGAGGCTTTATTTGTTGAAAAACAAATATGTTTTTATTTTTGGACATTTCATTTGATTTCATGTTGATCGATGTAAATACTCCCAGACTAGTCCCGTATACACCCGGACGGGATATTTTCAAAGGTTGATTCGGGATAGACCAGGACAGACGAACGTTTTAATTTCACAGGCAATCAAATTCAGGTTCCATGTCTCAGAAAGGTCCCGCATAGACCTGGTTAAGCTTACAGTGCGGGACTTTATCTCTTTATCCATGCACATTCTTCCAGGTTGATCCCGGACAGACCTGGCCAGATAATAAAGCCACACCCCGAATAGGTCCCTGATAGTCCTGATATAACTCACTTTATCGAATTTGGTCTCTTTATCAATGAAAACATTCCCAGATTGGTCTCGGATAGACACGGATAGATAACCTTTTTGAGTTCATGGAAAATCAATTTCTGGTTCCATGTCACGGATAGGTCTAGGATAGACCAGGTTAAGCGTACATACTAATTTGAAGCGTACATAATAATTTGAAGAAAATTCTAAAACGGGAGTCGGTGTGGTTGCGGCTAGGTACTGTAAATAATTTTGCCCGCCCGGTACGTGACGAATACAATAGGAACCCGGATAGTTCCGAATTATTTCCAGATAGAAAAAACGCAACCAAATAGAGCCGGGATATACTTCTTATAAGAGTTCTATACGGTTTCTATCAAGGCCTTATCCAGGTTGTATCGGATCTTATCCTGTATTTCAAGCAGCGTGGTTTCTTTTTCAAACGATAAACTCCCAGTTCGATCCCGGATATACCCAGATAGATGCTTCTTTTGAAGTTAGAAGAGATTAATTTATGTTGTCGTGTCCCAAATGCGTCACGGTTCGATACGAATAGGCATTAACTGTAGGACTTGTTTCTTTTTCAACAGCCTACTCGCACATAGGTCCCAGATAGACCCGCACATACGCTTCTTTTGAATTTAGAGGAAATAAATTTTCGTTTTCTTGATGCGAATAGGCTCCGGATGTACCTGGATAAACATATCGGTTAGGACTTCTTTTTTTCAACGGTCATTTTCCAGTTAGATCCCGGATATACCCGGATAGACGCTTCTTTTGATTTTGATTTGCAGTTTATTGTGCCCACAGTTATATGACCATAACGGGCAATCAAACATTACATTAATATTTTATTTCAGACAAATATTAACTAAAAATAACTAAAAATGAAAAGAATATAAAGTTCCGAGTTTCCTTATTGGAATATAATATTATTATATTATGATCTAAGTGCTAGTATATATGCTGCTAGTTCTTTGGAGAAATCAGTCGCAGACATACAAAAAAAGTCAACTACAGTTGCAGAGCGATTACAAAGCAAATTCAAGTGATAACACATTACGTGTATAGGACAATTGAACCCTGCAGAGGAATTCGGGAGCGGCAGATAAAAAGGTTCATAGAATCTAGTTTCATCACGTGGAACCTTAAAAGAAAGTTGGCTTAATAAATATGAGCTATCAATATTATCATGTATCATTTTGTAAAAAAAAATCATTAATCTTTCATTAAGGGTTAAAAAATCATACTCAGAGCATTATTGAAGTAATCTGATCCACGAGATGGATAACTGCCTGTCCTCCTCAGAGCTAAAAATTTAATAAACCTTTTCTGCACTGCTTCAAGCTCTTTTTGGTGTTTTTTATACATTGTGCCCCACACAGTGGAAGCATATTCAAATTTTGAGCGGACAAATGCATTAAACAATATTCTGAAAGTAGCCTCTTGCTTGAAGTTTCTAGCAGATCGAAGAACAAAACCTAGTTCCTTAAATGCTGGTGCAGCTACTTCTCATACATGCTCAATGAAATCAAGCTTATAGTTAAATTGGACTCCCAAATCCTTAATGTTTATCATTCTTTCCAAGCCCACACCGCTTATTTGGCCATTATACACAACCCTCAGTCTTCCTCTTCGGAAAGAAAGCACTTTACATTTGGATGCATTAGTGGAAAGATTATTTTTGTCACACCATTCAAGTATTACGCCAAGATCTGATTCTGAAAATTAAATCTCCTACGTGTCTCATTTAAAATAAAGTTGGTAGAGGAGTCATATAGGTTGATCTTCAGAAGTGAGAGAATTGTTAATGCTGGGTGATGTGAATCTTCGTTCACAAACGGGATGGGTGCATGTTCCACATCACAATGTGTATTAGCAAAAGCCAGATCCAAACAACGGCCAATGTTATTCCTTATACTATTATACTGTTTGAGACCGAGAGAAATCATATAATTAACAATCATCAATGCCAGACTGTCCCTGGAGCTTCCAGTTTGGTAATCTGCAAAATAGGGTGACTCAAAATCCTCAATAATCAGTAGATTCGGGTCATAAAGATCAACTACCTCAATGAGAGCTTCTAAGAATACAAAATATTGATCATTATTGAAATTTGGAGGAATGTAGATCACAACTATACCTAAGCACCATCTACTGGAGACGACTTTTACACCAATTATATTTAAATTTAAAACCATAATGGTGGAAAGGTTAAGCTGCGACGCTGTGTAATCAGCAGGAATTTCAATTAATCCCCCCCCCCCTTACCTTCTCGATCATCCCGCAGAACCACAAACCTACCGCCAGAAAAAATTTTCTTATTTAATACTGCAGAGTGCAGCTATGTTTCTGTTAAAACTAAAATATAATACGACGTTACATCCGGGAAACAAGCCGCTTCCTGGAGTTTCGTATTCCAACCACGAACATTTTGATAAAGAATACGAACCACAAAGCTTTTGCATTCTAGGTTTCATTGTCCTGTTTCACAATGACTGGCCGACCATTGCCGTGCCAAATTCGAAGATTTCTTTCTCCTTTTTGAGTCCTGACCGGAAACTCCTCTTTGACTCGTTTGTACTTCTTCTGCTGGTAAAGAGTTTTCCGGGGTGACATGTACTACTTTGTAAATCGCATGCGATTTGAAAGTCTCCTTGATGGCCTTCGCCGACTTCATGAACAAAGTTGACAAATCCGCTGTCTTGAATTTGACTTTGATTGGTCTTGGATTTAGTAGAGCCTGTGCAAAGCGACCCAAACGTTGAATAAACGTGTTCTGTGTATCAAACTCGGGAACTACAGTTTCAAAAACTCAAATATTGCTGTTTTGTCCATGTTAGAATCAAAGTTAAACTCAGAATATAAGGATGCTTCAAGTCCAAAAATCAGTATATTATTATTTCTTTTACGTCTCTCTTCCCATTCATAAAAACTCACCCTCAGTGTTTAGCATTTTAGTAGCTAGATTCGAAGCTCCAGCTTCCATCTCGGTGATACGAACTTCGAGATTTCGTAACTTGATCTTTAACTTCATCCACAATTTATTGCACTGGAGTACATTTTATTCCCATTTCATTTACCTGGGCCTGAACTTTATCAACTTTTTTTTAGATCGCATCCACTTTATAATTTGAATCCCATTTTAACACCTGAACTTTGGAGAGGTCAGAACGCAGTTTATTATGATTATCAGATAGGGATTCAGTGATGCATTGCTTAATAATATCTCGTAGTTTATTCTGATCCATGTTATCATCCCGAGGAGAGCCTGAATAAAAGCCACATCACCTAGAAAATCTACCATCCGAAAAACATCTCAACTTCTTCGCACATTCGAGATGATAAGCAGCATCACAGTCTGTGCATCTTTTTCCAGCATCGTCGATAGGATTTCTACACTTCCCGTGACTACATATATTATCAATTTGAGAATTAACTTACAAAATTCTCTCATTAGGAATGTTCATCGCTCCAAATGCCATGTTTACAAACACACAAACATATCAGCCTACTACTGGCAACAGCTGTTCATCCCACTACAGAAGTCAAAACCATTCTTAACCCACACTGTACTCTATAAGTGTTGTTGTATCTCATCAAGGATATAATGTTCAAATTCGATTCACTCAGAATACATGAGGTTTTTTATCAGCCTAATACAGCAATAACAACACTAACATCAAAATTTCCACTTTTCACACAACCAATATTCACAGAATCTGGCCCCAAATCAGAAAGTCCAGGAGTAGCTATATACACGCGTATTCTCTCAATACGTAGCCATTACAACTAAAATTAATTAGTTAATTCTTATTTCCATGTTCCAAATAAAGTCCGGATTGTCCCAGATAAGCATACACTGTAAGACTGTTTCTTTTTTCAAAGACAAACTCTCACATGCGTCCCGGATATATCCGTATCGACGCTTCTTTTGAATTTAGCGGAAATCAATTATTGTTTTCGTGTCTCGAATAGGTCCCAGATAGACCCGGGTATACATACTTTGTAAAACTTATTTATTTTTTCAATTGTAAACCGTGCCGATGAAAACGCACTGGAAAAGCAAAGAAAGCGCACTGGTCAGTGCCTACTCAGTGTTGTTTCTTCAGAACTACCTGTATCGTGTCCATTAAAATTTTTAAAAGGCTATTTCTCCCAATAAATTTAGGCTGTGAGGTCTTTGAAAAGGTTTCTTAGTAGTATATGCTACAGTGTGAGTGAAAATCTGTGTGCCTATGCCAATGCGACTAGGCTACCAAGTAGACCAGCTGAAAGGGATTTAAAATCAAAATTTGTAAAATTTTGAAATTCAGCATCTACGGGTTTCGATTATTTCAGATATCTAACTTTTTCTTTTGGATATTTAAAATTGGAGTGAATATAACGCATCTCATAAAGGGTAAGAGATACGCCAAAACAAACAACATTTTTGAATTCAACTTCAAAGTAGTGTGTTAGAATAAAAGTTATAATTACAAATATGTATAATGAGAAAATTCATAAGTTAAATAAAAGTGTTAATAATCTGAAGAAAATTCTAAAACGGGAGTCGGTTTGGTTGCGGCTAGGTACTGTAAATAATTCTGCTCGCCCGGTACGTGATGAATACAATAGGAACATTATATGACCGTCCCATCACTCCTCAGTGCGGTTTAGGTGCTGCAAATCAACACAAACAGCCACTGAAAAACGCACTGGCGGCCCAGTGCCGTTCGCCAATGCGTTTTCAGCGAAACCCCTACCCCTTTCCAATTTCTCGTGAAAGGCGGAAAGGCACTTGTTTGACTAGTCACAGATATAATGTTGGTCAAAGACCCTACTTCTTTCCAGCGTCTCGTGGGGGGGATCTATTTGACTAGTCACAGAAATAATATTGGTCGAATTCCTACCCCTTTTTAACGTCTCTTGAACGCGGGAAGGCAACCCCTGTGGGTTGTCACAGAAATAATGTATTCCCTTTCTATCTACGGGGGGGGGGGGGGGGGGGGGGGGACTAGTCACAGAATTAAGGTTAATTCTATCGGTAGGGTATAACTGTAAATATACATAAAAGACATTTAAGGGAATTCTAAGCGAGCAAATAGGGTAGGTTTTGATTTTCGATTTCTCGAGTTTTACATTTTAAATAAATATTTGAATTAATATTTTTAAATTCCGTGCAGTATTCATTACATTCATTTAGGGCTGTAGACTAGAAATTCTGCGCTTGTATAAAAAAATTTTGTATAAAAAAACGGAAATGCTAATGGTTTCTAATAGAGCTTAAATTGAAGCGCGATGCGTGTGCTTACGGCCCTATATTTTCAAAAATGCAGTATGATTTTTTTATTTTCATGTGATATTGAACATTAAATATTGAACATCACTAAGAATATTGAAGCTACGGAACAAATAAGGGTATTTTTAGATGCAGCGCTTCAAAATACATAAGAAAATATCATAAAAATCGAATAAATAAGCATTGTATAAAGTTTGGTAACTTACTGTAATGTACTGTTGTAGAGTACGCTTAAGTTGATTTTATGCAGGTTACCTACTACCTCATATAAAGAAGTTTGTGATAAGTTTAATGTCAGTCTACTTATCATATTTTCATTATCTATCTTCCGCTTTTAATTTGCTACACTCTTAATTTGGTGCCTGAAGGAACGGACGTCGTGGAACGCTTGCTTCGCCTATGTGCAAGATATCTGAAAAAATGCATTTATTTCCCATCATGTTTTCTTATTGAAAATAAGTTTTCATTGACTTATGTCAAACTTCCTAAAAAAATTTGTGTTCGTGCACTTTCTGCTAGGTCATCGATCTGCTTATTATCACATTGATTTTTTGCCTGTGATAAGAGAAAAGGGTCTGTTATCGGCTTATATGGAGAAACTTTTGGTTATAAAATTTGATATTATAATATTTACAGGCACATAAAGCGCCAGGCTTTGCGTAAAGTACAAAGTTCAGAAAATGAAAAACTCTTGCGTCTTATTCTTTTTTCTTTTTTAAATAAAAAGCAACGGTGTAAAATTTGGTTCTAATGAAAAAAACTTTGCCCACTGCGCGGGCATATTATCATTGCACGATTCGCATCCCAGGGCGCGCGTTTCACATTGGGGAAAATGACGAAAAAATTTTTAACCGATTTAAAATATGGTTTGAAAATTAAAGCTAAGTAAATTCTTAAGATATCCCTTGAGGACGATTTAAAAAAATTATTGTTTACTTTATTTATACAGAAAGTTCGCAAAAATCGTAAAATTTAAGATATTGTTACTATAATAACACGCAATTACTTCAAAATGATTGGTATTAGAGTTCAATCAATAAACAAACATTTTTGAAACATAACCCAATAGTTTAGTATGAGTTAATAAATTATTATTAACAATTGTATTGTTTTAAACAATAGTAGTTGATTTTTGAGTGGTTTTGGATATTTATTAAGCGATTTTCGTTTTTGATTTAATTTATAGTAACATAAAAGCATATGAAGACCAAATGGAATATATTTCTTGTTGTTATAAACAAAATTTAGAAACAAATGCGCAATTTGAGCAATTTTTGAGTATTTAAGATACTTTTTTCTTGAAAATTGCTTTGTTTTACTTGGGAGTGATGTTTCAATAAACTATGCTGCAATTTCATTACAATTTTGTGATTGTTATAAACAAATTTTATAAAGAAGTGCACAGTTTGAGCAATTTTTAAGAGTTTTAGTTACTTTTTTTAACATACTTTGTTAATCTTTCTAGTGATACTGTTGCAAACTATATTGTCATTCCATGGCAAATGTCACTGTTTTAAAAAAATTTTATAAACAAATGTGCGGTTGGAGCAATTTTTGATTGTTTAAGGTAATTTTTTTAATTAGCTTTTTTTGACGTGGCACTAATATTTTAATAAACTATATTGTCATTTCATAACAATTTTGTTATTGTTATAAACAAATTTTATAATTAAAAATGCCTAGTTTGTGCGATTTTTAAGACTTTCAAATACTTTATTTTAAGCGTACCTTTTTAGATTTACTAGTGCTAATTTTGTAGACTATAATAATATTTCATGACAAATCTGATTGTTATAAACAAATTTTATAAAGAAATGCACAGTTACTTACACTCATTTGTTCTTGTTCAAAGTATACGGCTAACTTTTAACTGGTATCGGCTATTCCGTGGGTTAGAGATCCTCAAGAACATTATAAATTATTGGGAAGGTTACCCGGTAATAAGCGTTGAATTCAGAAAAATCAAGAATTTGTATTCCTACGAATACGCGATATTTCTTCCTTCTAAAAATATCCCAACGGGAACAGAAAAATTGCAAATCCTATTCCTCTCAATTCACTGTTAGTAAAATTTGACGAAAGCATTTATTTAACTTATTTTTCATTATTAAAACTTTTTATAACTTATAAATTCGAAAAATATTCAAATTGATATTCATTTATATTTTAATAATTTATTTAAACGTCTTAAAAAAGTCATCAAAGAAATCTATTTAAATGAGTGAATTAAAATAATTTTAACTCTAGAGAGGCCGAGTTGAATTGGTTAAAATTAAATTTTCAAAACTTTTATTCCACATAAAGGAATTAAAACAGTTTATTACATATATTTTGTGACCTTATTAGAAGGAATTAAATAATCTCAAAAATTGAACACTTTTGGGGAATAGAATACATTTATGTGAGGTTATGTGTCGGTACAATTAGAAGGAATTAAATATATTGAAAACACGTTCTCTTTTGTGGATTAGGAACCTATGCGGCTGCCACTATGGAAATAGAAATAAATTAGTTTCTAAGATATCCTATTCTTATAATGACATGTGTTAACAGGCTTTTTACCGTGGTGTTTGAATAAATATTCTTCTTATTTTTGTCTGTGGTTCATTGAATTCTTCCCTTTTTGTGTTTTCTGTTTCAATTCGTTTTTTGGCTTTGTTTTAGTTCATATTGTATTTTTTGTTAGCAAGTATTGTTTTTCTAACTCCCAAGATGGGTGACGTTCAAGTTAAAAATAAAATCCTGACGGATATATTGATAGGTAGTATAAAGTTAGGCGAGAGGATCAGTGTTGAACATTTAACTCATTTTATCAAAGAAAACCGTCAAAAGAACCCTATACAGCAAGACCAGAATGCCGGCTTCCAGAATCAGCGAAATGTATTATTGAAAAACGGATTAAGATTGATTTACAAGCTTTGTTGAATCAAACAGCATCACGTTCGCTACAAATTCCTGAAACTATGTCTGACTAATTCTATTATCACCCCTAGAAATTTAGTTAATTTAATTATGATAACCAAAAGAGATTGTGATTGAGCCTTTAGTCAGAATCAATAGAAACAAAAATTCTATGAAGGCGGCATATCCGATGAAAGCATATTTATGGTATCTATCGTAGCCTTATGCTTAGATGTCCAATCTCTGCTCGAAACATCTGAAACATTTTCTCTGAAAGCTTGGCACCTCCAAGAGCGCCGATGGTAAAGACGATTAGTTTAATAGAATATTCCGGGCAGAATTGTTACAACTCCCTTATAAGGCTCTCCTTGGCTATGATGTTTTTTGTCAGCTGGTACCGAAAATTCGGTAACGAACATGGTTTGCTTCTCGAAGTCAAGAAGAACCATGTCAGGCTTCGAGTGTGTAACAGAAACAATTGTCGAGAATATAAAGTTCCAGTATATGCGACACTTCCCATTCTCGACAATTGACTTGATTTTCCCAGGAGCATTTAGAGGAGCGATATTAAGGTTAATGCCGTATGAGTGACAGAGATCGTAATAAAGCACTCTTAGTGTCGCATTGTGCCTTTGGATGTAGGTCGTTCCCGCATGAGTTGGACAACAAAATAGTATGTGCATTAAATGCTCGGTGTGTGCATGGCAGGCCCTTTACCTATCATTGGGAATGTCATTGCTGAAAATATGGCGACGGTATGTTAAGGTGGAAATGACACCGTCTTGTCATGCCAAAATGAAACCCTCCGTACCAGACTTCAATCCGGGTAATTTAAGGAAAGCAAAAGTTAGCTCACACGACATTGACTGATCTTCCACATTTTTGTGGAAGATACCGTGGATACTCTTATCGAGGAGCTGTTAACGAAAGTTTTTCTCATGTGCTTTCTTAATCCGGGCTTTCAGGAGTGAGTACTCGAGATAGATAAGATCTGTTGCATTTTGCTCACCCCTAATACTGAAGTTTAGTCCGAGTGCTTCAGCAGCCTCCTCCGCTGCTTTGTGCAGAAACGCTCCTTTGCATTTGCGACTCTATGCGCTGTACCCAGAATAATCCTGTTGTGATGATATTCAAGACTCAGTATTCCGCGACCACCTTGACGGCGTGAAATGTACAGTCGCGGAACAGAAGACTTAATATGCATGCCTTTGTTTATGTGCATAACTTTTCTTGTCCCGATCTCAAGGGATCTGAGTTCGTTCTTCGTCCATGGAACCACTCCAAATGAATAGAGTACTAACAGTTCGGAAGACCAAATCTGCCGGATGAGATGTTTGTATCTGCTTCGGAGAGTATCCTTCATAAATGTCACATCCTGAATGCGGTTCTGTGGCATGCCCAGGTATGCATAAGTCTCTCCAGCGCAAAGGTGTCGTATAGCGCTTCTATCGACGAGCTCAGGGTCTTCAGGGATGCCATTAAGTTTTCCTCGCTTCAAATAAACCTTGGCGCATTTGTCTAACCCAAATTCCATTCAAATTCCCTGAGTATATCGTTCGACAATCCCTAGAGTCAGATGTAGTTGCTCTTTGTTTTTAGCATAGATCTTAAGATCGTCCATGTAAAATACATGAGTGAATTTGTACTTTCGATCTGCAGATTTGCCGCAAAAGCACCCATCGGAATGGCGAAGTGCTAGAGGTAGTGGCAATAATGTAAGGCAAAAGCGGAGTGGGCTCTTGGTGTTCAAACTGTGCAATCACAAAATGTTATGAAATGATAATATGGTTTATTGAAATATCATTCCCAATTAAAATAAAGCATTTTTTAAGGAAAAAGTACCACAAACACTCAAAAATTTGCAAACTGTGCATTTATTAATAAAATTTGTGTATAACAATGACACTTGTCATGAAATGACAATATAGCTTACAAAAGTATCACTAGAAAGAGTAACAAAGAAGGTTAAAAAAAGTAACTGAAACTCTTAAAAATTGCTCAAACTGTCTTTTTGTTTATAACAATCACAAAATGGTCATGTAGTTGCAATATAGTTTATTGAAACACCACTCCCAAGTCAAACAAAGCAATTAAAAAAAAAAGTACCTCAAACACTAAAAATGGCTCAAACCGTGCATTTGTTTATAAAAATAATAAATATATTCCATTTTATCTTCATATGTTTTTATGTTACTTTAAATTGGATTAAAAATGAAAATCGCTTAATAAATATTTAAAACCACTTAAAAATCTTCTACCATCATTTATAACTATAAAATTGATAATAACAATTTATTAATGCATAATAAACTATTAGGTTATATTTCACAAATGTTTATTGATTGAAAACCAATATCAATCATTTTGAATTAATTGCGTGTTATTATAGTAACAATATCTTAAATTTAACGATTTTAATCGGTTAAAAATTGTTGCTGGCTTTTTGTATTCCATCCACATTTATGCACTTTCCATTTAAAATTAAAGGTCAAAGCCACCGGCAACTGTCATTTGGTGATTGTGCATTTTCTTTTGTTAAAGCTCCTTCGGCTTTAACAAACACATTCTTATCACATATCTTATGCATTGCACTCGGATTTGTCAAAAATGCGAACTTTTCCACATTGAGTTTGACTCTTTCACATCAAATGTATATTGTATTTATTTCTGTACCTCGATTTGGGACTGCTTATTCAGATATTGTAAAATAAAGTATAAATTTTATTTTTCATGATTACAATCATATTTGCTACTTACTTTTCGCTAATTTTTATCAAGAATGCCCACCCATCACTACCGAGGAGGTGAAAAAAGTATTAAGAGGGATGAAGAACTATTCCGCACCGGGACCAGATTGTATCAAAACCTTCTGGTGGAAGAAGTTTTCTTCAACCCATCAGTATTTGGCCTGTATTTTCACCTCATATTTGAAGTTGGAAGAGCCGATTCCAGAGTGGTTGGTGGAAGGGCGCAAAATACTCCTGCCGAAAATAGGCAACTTAGTTGACCCAAAGAACTACAGGCCAATAACTTGTCTGAACACGCTTTATAAGATATTCACAGCTATCCTAAATGA
>NC_046657.1:178235118-178236786 GCF_010883055.1 Belonocnema kinseyi | reverse complement strand
TTCTTGACTTCGAAAAGCGAACCATGTTCGTTATCGAATTTTCGGCACCAGCTGACAAAAACATCATAACCAAGGAGAATGAAAAGAAAGAGGTATCGAGACCTTATAAGGGAGTTGCAACGATTGTACCCGGAATATTCTGTTAAAACTAATCGTCCTTATCATTGGCGCTCTTGGAGGTGCCAAGCTTTCACAACGCTAATGGCCTAAAAAGCATCCCTGCGTGTCAAGAATATGCTAAAACACTTGCGGGAAAAATGAAGAAGGCGGTAGTCCTTGGGTCGCTCGTGCACCTTAAGAACACGGAGTGACCCAAAGACAACCGCCTTCTGCATTTTTCCCGCAAGTGTTCTAGCATATTGTTGACACGCAGGGATGCTTTTTAGGCTATTAGCAAGTGAAAGCTTGGCACCTCCAAGGGCGCCGATGATAAGGACGATTAGTTTAACAGAATATTCCGGGTACAATCGTTACAACTCCCTTATAAGGTCTCGATACCTCTCTTTCTTTTCATTCTCCTTGGCTATGATGTTTTTGTCAGCTGGTGCCGAAAATTCTATAACGAACATGGTTCGCTTCTCGAAGTCAAGAAGAATCATGTCAGGCCTCGAGTGAGCAACAGAAACAATGTTCGAGAATATAAAGTTCCAGTATATGCGGCACTTCCCATTCTCGACAATTGACTCAATTTCCCTAGGAGCATTTAGAGGAGCGATATTAAGGTGAATGCCGTAGGAGTGACAGAGATGGTAATAAAGCACTCTTAGTGCCGCATTGTGCCTTTGAATGTAGGTCGTTCCCGCGTGTGTTGGACAACTAGATAGTATGTGTGCTAAATGCTCGGGGTGTGCATGGCACACCCTGCAGCTATCATCGGGAATGTCTTGGCTCAAAATGTGGCGACGGTATGTTAAGGTGAAAAGGACACCGTCTTGGCATGCAAAAATGAAACCCTCTGTACCAGACTTCAATCCGGGCGATTTAAGGAAAGCAAACGTTAGCTCCCAAGACATTGAATGATCCTTCACATTTCTGTGGAAGATACCATCCGGGCTTTCAGGAGTGAGTACTCGAGATAGATTAGATTTGATGCATTTTGCTCACCCCTAATACTGAAACGCTCCTTTGCCCACTTCTTCGTGATTCCTGGCCATTTTAAGAAGAGGGTCTCTTCCATTTACAACTCTATGTGCTGTAATCAGAATAATCCTGTTGTGAAGACATTCAAGACTCAATATTTCGCGACCACCTTGACGGCGTGCATAACCTTTCTTGTCCCGATATCAAGGGATCTGAGCTCGTTCTTCGTCCATGGAACTACTCCAAATGAATAGAGTACTATCGGGACAGCAAGCATGTTCGTTGCAGATACTTTGTTCCTCGCCGACAGTTCGGAAGACCAAATCTGTCGGATGAGACTTGTGTATCTGCTTCGGAGAGTATCCTTTATAGATGTCTAATCCTGAATGCGGCGATGTGGCACGCCCAGGTATGTATAAGTCTATCCAGCGCAAAGATGTATGGCGCTTCTATCAACGATCTCAGGATCTTCAGGGATGCCATTATGTTTTCCTCGCTTCAAATAAGCCTTGGCGCATTTGTCTAACCCAAATTCCATTCCAATTTCCTTAGTATATCGTTCGACAATCCCCAGAGCTAGATGCAGTT
>NC_046657.1:178214419-178235018 GCF_010883055.1 Belonocnema kinseyi | reverse complement strand
TTAATAAAAAATTTTTAGATCTTTTTTCGGTGAACATTTTTAAATCTTTCTTCTTATCTTGTGTCGCTTTTCACAATTAAAAAAAATTTAATGTTAGTTTGAACGATTACAAGAAAAACTGCGCATCCTTTCAAAAAATGATTAATAGGAGACTTGTAGATCTTTTTTGGGTAAACACTTTTTGTCCATTTATTTTTTCATAGCTATTTTTATTTTTCAATATTTTTTACGCAATTACAATTTGAACCTTTAATTTGTCAAGAAAATTTAAAAAGCTTTAATATATTACGCTGCTCGGCTTAAATAATAATCGCACATACTGCTACGAGCAAACCCTGTCATTCTTTATTTCATATAATTAATATGGGACGAAATATTATTTTGAGCCACATTGATTTAAAACTCTATTCGACTTTCCAAGTCTCTCTGTTGGCTCGTAACCTGAGAACTGGCTAGCATAATACTAACGCAGCTTTATAAGCTCTCGAAGGATAACAACTAGGCAATTTGTGAATGAAAAGAGCAACGACATAGGAGAATAATTTTAGTCAAGAATTAAAATTATGTTTCGATCAATTTATGTTATAATTTTTTTTAGATGCTTAAAATTAGTGTTCCTTCCCTAAACCACTGAACAATGTAAGGACAGATTTCGGCAGGAAAATGTATGTATATATCGAATGAATTAGGCGCACCTAGGCCTGGGTTAAGGATGAATAAAGCCATAACTCATTATACCTATAGGGAAAAATAGAATTAAGGGAAGGATAAATTCATTTCAGCGCCTCAATTCCAAAAATCTAATTTAAATACAAAAAGCATTGTGAGAACTCAAGGAAGAACGAAAGTGCGGTTTCACTCGCAATGCCAGCTGACCATGCACGTGCACATGGGACATGCTGTCCCCCCCCCCTCTCTCTCTCTCTCTCGACTACGCTTTAAGACATATCTGTCTTGTTCTGGCATATAGCCACAAGACCGAAGCAGCCTACGCTTCACACTCGGTCTTGCCTCCTTACTTCCTCCGCATATTCTCGCCATAAGCATGTCTCTTTCTTGCATGCAGGCAAGCTACGCGTCACGGCCACAGCGGTTTAATGCACCTCGGCCGCTCGACTTTTCTCTCTTTTCCTTGCTTCCTCTATCTACGCTATTCTTTTATACGTCCGTCTTGATATGGACTCTACATACTTCACATCGTAGTCTGACAGTACGAGGACGTGGAAATACCAAAACAACACCACGTGACTATGCAGCGAAAATTTGTAACGCTAAAATGCTCGCTTTTCCATATAACCCCCAACTACGAACTGTCAAAATGCATCGAGCAAAAGATAAAATTGCAGTCTAGTGAGTGACCTGGCACGATCCAGATCAACTTCAAACTTTTGCTCGTCCATACGTCGAGATTCGAATTCTGGTGGAACTTTGACATGCAAATTCTCAACACATCAGTTCTGACGCGAATTGAAAATTTCTCTTTGAAACATAAAAGACCTTGAAGCACCTTAGTTCCGTAAAGTGCTGCAATTTCGCAAATATCCCTACCTGGATCACCCCAACTACGAACTGTCAAGATGCATCGAGCAAAAGATAAAATTGCAGTCTAGTGAGTGACCTGGCACGATCCAGATCAACTTCAAACTTTTGCTGGTCCGTACGTCGAGATTCGAATTCTGGTGGAACTTTGACATACAAATTCTAAACACATCAGTTCTGACGCGAATTGAAAATTTCTCTTTGAAACATAAAAGACCTTGAAGCACCTTAGTTCCGTAAAGTGCTGCAATTTCGCAAATATCCCTACCTGGAACGGTTCATTGTCACGACTTATCCCGGTTTAACGACATTATACTTTTCTCGGGCTAGCAACGGGAGTGCCGTTGATTTCGTGTCCTATTCCACCTGGGTGAAAGGAAAGTAAAAAGCCTAGGAATTATTACGCTCACTCGAATCTTCAGCCAACAAGGAGAAATGTAACTGAATCAAGATGACTTTCGTTTTTTTCGGTTCATAAAAATTCGAATATGTTGTTTGAGCGGGGCTGAAAAATGGTCAGCTTCATTAATTCTTTTTTAGTATCTTTCTTTTTTTCTTCCACCTGTTGACACGTTATTTCCATTTGTAGAACGTACCCCTTTCTGACTATCAATTTTGTCCTCTTTATATTGCTTGCCCTGTAATTTTTGTGGGCAATCAATTTCAATTCCATTGTGAAGTTTTGAGATTCAAAATTTATTCGCGGATTAGCCCACTTGCGGAACCTTTTTTTCTTTTACTTTATGACATTTGGAACGACTCTCATTCAAGAGTACGGGTAAAAATCCATAATATAAATAAAACAGTAAAATAAAACAGTTTATTTTCATTAAATCCACGGAATTTTAGGCAGCAGTTATTTTCAGGAGATTTTAGAAAATCAAATTAGATGGTCCTACGTGACGCATACAATTTTTAAATCTTAAAAAAAACGGTGTCAAAACCAATTTTTGGGTTTCGAGGGTCTCAAAACGTGTACATTTGATAAAAACGCGGTGGCGGTTGGGTCCAATTTTACACAAGTATAATACCTTTTCTGATGAGAATGTAAAAAACTATTTTGTTATCAAACATTTGATTGCAACTTGTGCCGAATTCCCATAAATTTAATTTGTTTACTCTAAATCTTATTTTTTTACAATTTGAACTAAAAATATATATGCTCGCGTGAAATGGTTCTATCAAAAAATGTTGAATGAAAAATTGATAGATCTTTTTTGAGTACACGATTTTTGTCTCTCCATCTTTTTCCGTATTTTGCATAGTTTGACCGCAAAATTTTGTAAGTGCTATAACTCTAATAATTTTCTTTAGGAAAAAAAGTAATTACGAGAAAATGTTTGTCTTTTTAATTACTACGAACAAACATATTGAATTTTGAATTTTTATCAAAACTGGCTGCCTAATGAACTTCACCTTTAGATTAGAACGCTCGAAGAGTATACCAGAGGCCCATCCAATAAGTCAATTCTTTCGAAAGTTATTGTGCCGAAATTGTCCGGAAACCTCGAAAAAACATGTTTTTCTTGATTTCCTTCAAAATTATTGTTTGTTTTAACGAAATGTTTGGATGAACTACGATGTAGATCTCTGTGCAATACCGTGAAAACTTTTTTTGTAAAATTATCAAAATGATTGTGAGTTTATACTTTTACCTGCTAGTGGGCATCGCGAAAAATATAAATACTATTTTTGACCCTTAAAAACCCTAATTTGTGAGTTTTAGTTTTTTCTTCAAAATTGATCAAAACCTATTTTTTTCTATGAATCCTTAATGAAAAAATTTTAAAAACTTGAAATATGTTTTTTAGGAAATCACAACTATATAAAGTAAATTCGAACATTCATTCCGACGAATTTTATACATATTTGTATTTTGTTGCAAACTTTCCTAACTGAAAAAAGTCAGGAATCATCAGAAAAAAAGTCAGGCGAAGTGAGAATGCATGAGAAAATGTTCAGAAATTATCAAAACTTGGGATGAAGGATAATCTTTTTATTCGGATTTCAAGAATAGAGTTTCAAAAGGCCTAATCCCTTTCATATTTTCCCATATGAATAATTTATATTTATTCAGCAACAATGGTAAAATAGAGAATTGATTAAGCATTAAAAAGCGGAGCAAAAAAAGTTTGTTTACAATTTCTAACGTTTGTAGGCATTTCCATTGATGAAGATAATTGAAACAGTTTCTAATTTTTGCACATGTCTTGTAAAAGGTGTATTTCATGTCATACTGAATATTAGTAGCAATCTTGAAGAAGTATGTCGATTTTTCACCCAGAAATTAGATCAATGCATTTTCCTTCATCTTCTTTGAAAATTGCGTTTTCCTTCCTTTCAATAAGTGATAATGATGTTGATTTTTTCAGAGATCTGTGTTTTGATGGATTTAGCGTTTTATTAATAATAATTAGTAAAAGTTATAAAAAATAAAATATATATGTCAGCTGCTTTGAAAACAAATTTAAACACTCATAAATTTATTATCTGTACAGATTTTTGTAGGTATTGTGTTATTATTTTTTAAATTGAATTATATTATATGTAAAAAAGTATTCAAAACTTGAAAGTTACATAATATAAGAGAGATACTACTATGCTAGGCTGTACTCAAATATACTAGGATAGAATTCAGGTAACGGTAACGGAACCACGTTATTACTTATGTTAGTAGCAAGTGCACGACCTCAGGATTTTCCAAGATATTTCATAGAGGTCGATAAAAGCCCTTTTTGTAATAAGAAAAAATTATGGAAATTTATTGAAACTTTGCAGATATTTCGTTCACATATGAAAAAAAAACGTTTCACAAAGACCCTCAGGCACCAGATTATGTTTACCAAATTTAAAGCCGAAAATGGCTAAATAATTTAATAACAATTCTCATATAAAACTTATCGCAAATTTCTTTATATCAGTCTGACGCAAAAAAGTTTTAGATGACCCAAATGACATTCGGCATTACTGGCCTGATCTGCGAAAACATTGGATGCACAGAAAGGCTTATCAAGCAATGCTAAAAAACACTTCAAGCTTCAGTTCTGCAGTTACTGCTTGCCGCGACGGTTATGCCAACTCTCGGCAGTATTCGACAGTTGCGGAGCTTGAAGAGTGGGTCAAGAAAGTTTCGAAAAACATTAGCACGACCAGCCTAATACATCGTAACAATTCAATGCAAAAGCGGAAGAAAATGAGTTTTAAACACGATGGTGACGCTATTGATTCCTTATTTTTTGTAAGTAATGGTTACATTTCATCCAATTAACTCGTTTTTTTATAAAAAATATGTGTCTATTTTTGACGCCCCTCATAATGTTATCACTCTTCCAAAAAAACTGAAAAATCCAACGAATTGCAGTAGGACCACCTAAAAAATAAAGAAATGGTAAATAATAGATAGACATACAATGCTAAAATTCAGTTTTATTTGGTTGGAAAATAAAAAATGTAGGCCCAAAAAAGTGGGTGCCTGTATGAATTTGGGACAAACTGTATAGTGTGTTTGTCGCTTTTTTACGATTCTCGAACTTTTCTTAGCAGGGTGCAAATTTACAAAATAATTTTTTTTCTGTTGTTTTTCTAGATTTGTCTAGCAATGATGACTCCTTGTCAACCACTGAAGATGGGGTACCAATTCGAAAACTATTTGTTGGGAATTTGGCACAAAGGGTTAGTATTGTTCATATGTTCCTTTCATAGTTATGAAGTCTAATGACATATGCATACTTGAGGAATCACGTTACAATTTTCTACTGGATATTCAGAGTTCTTATTCCAAAAGTTAAACTTCGGTTTCTGATATTAACTGCATTATGTGATCTCGTGCATGAACTATTCTAGAAACAAAGAACCGATTAGAAAATATGAATACTTGAATATGAATCCTGTGAATTATTCAAATCCTTTCAATCTTGATATGAAATTTATGATTGCTTCCGATTGGATTCTTCAAAGACGATCATCCAATCCGCATTCTGAGAAGAAAACGGTTCACTTAAGTACTCTTTTGGCCGTTTCTTTTTCCCTGAATATTTTAAATCAAGTGTTCGATAATGAGTACAATATAAAATCAATTTTTAGGCTGTAAAATGTATATAAATATTGGGTATAAAATTATTAGGTATATAAATATTATGTTATATTAAGATTTAGTTGTCTTAATGTCAATCCGCGTAGCGAAGCCAAAAATTGCAAACGCTGTTGGCTGCATTCAAAAGGTTGAAGCCAAGCAATACCCAATGCTTGAGTAAGTTGATGTAGATACTAGACCGAGTAATTCGAAAAGCAAAAAACTAACGCAGCTTTCAAGATAACTGTAGACAGAGTTTCGCATTTTTAAAGTATATACCCTAGCGTTTATACCGGCAAACTAGCTAGCTTAAGGTCTTCTATGACCTTATCTGATTGATAAGATCTTTCGGCTTCAACCAATTACGCCTATATTTACATAGCATCAACTTATGCTTCTATTATGTTTTAGACCCTTAGATATCAGGGATTGAATTTAGAATTGCTATGGTAAAAATGACAAACCTTTGTTTTTGGAGATACCAATGTTTGAGTAGCGATTTCGTGATTAATAGTTGCCATTTGCTACACTGCCGGAGAAAAAGGAAAGAATCGGAAAGGCCGCTTCGGAAAGATTCAGAAAGGTATTGGAGAGAATTCGGAAAGGGTTCGGAAAGAATTCGAAAAGAAATCGGAAAGCTTCAGAAAGGAGTAAATGGAGTTGGACCCTTCACAAAAGTTCGGAAAGGCATCGGAGGAGCTTCGGAAAGAAAAACCGTTCAAAAAGAAGGGTTAAAATTTTACAACCGCAAACATTTTCGATTTTTTACTATACAGGGTGGATTTGCTGAGTCTTACCAAAATGTATGCAACACCTCATACACTCTCATAAGAATAGCATGAGCGTGTAAGATGGGTTGCATACTTTTTGCTACATAAAATATATAG
The DNA here is from genome assembly GCF_010883055.1 of Belonocnema kinseyi. Classification (NCBI taxonomy): domain Eukaryota; kingdom Metazoa; phylum Arthropoda; class Insecta; order Hymenoptera; family Cynipidae; genus Belonocnema; species Belonocnema kinseyi. Next base: position 178,228,520 of record NC_046657.1, on the reverse strand, counting down.
TGAATAAGATAGCTAAAATCTACTAAAATAGACAGTGATTACATACAATATATGGGTTTGAACAAATTCACTATCAAGTAAAAAGAAACTAATTGTGGCGATTTGAGAAAATTTGCTACGAGCCTTCGTGAATATCGCTTTGTAACAATTACGAATTGAAGTAGGTTGTGAATTCATCACAGAGCACGATGAAGTTACGACGATAGACCAGTGAAATCCTCGTGTCTCTTGAGGGCACGAAGCGAGCCAAGGATGATGGTTTTGTGCATCAATCTTATAAGTGCCTTGGGGGCCGTCAATAAATCTGGTGAAACATGTTTTCTTTGTTCAAATAAAGACGAGAAAGCATTTTCCATAAGTGAAAAAGGACACAGCGATATAAATAAAAGAAAAGGGGTCACGAGATTTATGGACTACTCGTTGGCATATTTATAGCACGCAGGCCTTAAGGTTATGAAACAGTGATATTTTCGTACCTCCGAGAGCACCAATCACATGGACAATTACTTTAAGCGAGTATTTTGGGTACAGTCGCTGCAACTCCGTTTTAATATACTCAGCGTGTGCATGACACGCTCTGTACCTAATGTTTAAAAGATTCTTGACATACAATGAGGTATTTGTATAATTTGAGGCTTCTGATGTTAAAATTCAGACTAGTGTCTCGCCCGCCTGATCCGCGGATTTGTAAAGTAACGCTCCTTTATCAATCATCTCATGGTTCTGACATTTTTTAGAAGAAAATCTCTTCTAATTATAACGATGTAAGCTTTACTAAGAACAATTCGGTTTTGAAGATACTGGGGATTCAGAAGTCTGCATCAGCCTTTACGTCGTGAGATGTATAATAGCGGACAGACGAATTGACATGTAAGAGCTTATGTAAGAACATGCTTCTGTCTGCTTCGGCGAGACTCCTTCATTGATATTACGTCCTGAATGCGGCTTTAAGGCACGACTAGGTATGTAAAGGTCTGTCCATTGCTAAGATGTCTAATAACACTTAAATCCACAAGCTCATGATCTTTGGGTACGTCAATAATTTTTCTTTTCTTTAGATGAATTTTGGGACACTTGTCCAATTTTAAGTCCATATCAATTTCTCTTGTGTACTTTTTGAGGATATTTAAAGCACTCTGAAGTTTGCTTTTACCAGAAGCATAGATCGTAATGTTAACCATATAAAATACATGAGTGACCTTATGCTCTCGATGATTAGTCGCCACAGAGGTATCCAGGATAATTTCGTAGTGAGAGAGATAGAGGCAGAAGTGTGGTGAAAAAATACAGAGGGCTCATGGTATCGCACTAAAAGACGCCCCTCTGCATGGTGACACTTTTCTTTGTTGTACGATAATTTGGAGATGAGATAGTAAATCTAGTTTTCTAAAGCGGCATTAATTTATTTATGCATCTGCGTATGTGTGAATGAAAATTCAAGCTTGCCAACAGACAAATAATAAGTCTATAATAGTTTGAATCGAAAGCTTTCCAGTAGTCGATCCAGGCCATTGACAGGACGCGCTGTTGGGCTGCTGCATCTTTGCAAACGCACCTGCCAATTAGCAGATTTTCTTGCCAGGATGCTACAATTTTTTTCGAGCCGCACTATTTGTACATCTCTTTCCGCACAGGCTCATTTCTTTAAACAATCATGAGAGAAAATACGCAACTCACGATGACAGATAGAAACTACGTGCTCGCACACTCTATACGAAGTATATGGAAGTTTCTATATACATCGATGTGAGGTGAACATGCTGGCCAGATGTTGGTGTGCAGAAGTAAACTTCTTCCGTTAGAAGTTCTTGATGCCATCTGGTCCTGTAGCGAAAAAGTTATTCTTGCCCCTAAGGCCTTTTCTCTTTTCTTGTATAATTCTTTTAAAAATTTAATACTAATGCTCTCACAGTGATCTCACAAAACAGGATGGCATACAATTTATTACGTTAATTTTGTTTAATATGAATGTCGCATATCTACCAGTTTCAATAATACGATTATTTATTGAAAATTTATTTCAGTTTGCTGTTTACTGTGACCTAATCAGCAGATCGTAACCGATTATTATCGTCAGCTCCAATGCTGGAAGAATATTAAAAACAGCCCTGACAACTTTATTATTAAAATTATTGAGTAATGCAATTCTTGGAATTAGAATCGGTTCCTCTTGACCGAGCACATTTCAAATTTACTCCGCAAAACGAGGCCTTCATTGGTTAGAACAAATTGCAAGGTTGTTACGAGAGAAATTCTCTACTCATTTTACCTTAATTAAAAGAATCTGTTTCCAGAAAGAGTCCTCAAATCCATTTTCCAATTTATTCTAAACTTAAAAACGTTCGATCTTACAGAGCGAGGTCTTCACGGAATGAAGTGCAAAGCTGTCACGAAATCAAACGCCGATCAAACAAATTACCCATAAAAGTATGATTTAATCAAACTAAATGAAAGGAAGAATTATGCTTTACGATTTCATGGCGCGCAAACTTCATAGGAGCAAGTTTGCTTTTATCTCTACACACACTTTCTGAAGATGTTTCCTGCTTTCAAAGTCTCTGAATCCAGAGAGAACTTGAACCGTGCCGCACCCTCTTAGCTCCCGATAAAAGTGTTCGTTCCGTACCTCTTGACTTGCATGCGCGGAATTATCGATCGTTCAAGATTCACCGTTGAGCCAGGAGCGTATGAAATGAGATTTTTCTCTGTTTTTATCATTGTTCTATTTTGTTGATATTTTTTAAACTTTTATTTATCAGGTCAAGTCTGACCGTCTGACCCTCTTCTGAATTCTCCTCCTTGCCTCCGATAATACATGTATTTTGTTTACAATATACTTTCGAACCCTTTCCGTGTACGGTCTACTAGATGTTATGTAGTTAATCCCATTCTAAACAAGGGACGCATTCTGGCTTGCCTATTCAATCTTTTTGTTTAGTGGATACAAGCGTTATCTTAGTATCTTCATTTAACTCCGATTTAAGCCTCGATTTGAATTAGGAAAAGCTCTCGCAGTACCTAAACTAAACAATTGATGGTCCAGAAGTCTTAATCCTCCGAGAAATCCTCACGAAAGGAGGTATCCATTTCAGCCAGATCTCGGGGCTTAGGAGGAACCTGCTGTTGTTATTAATTATTTTAAGTATATTCAGCAGAAACCCATGGTACAGAGACCCTCTATCGGCAACCCGAGGACGCGTTATGTGGCTGTCTCATAGGCCCTTTGGCTCGATTCTAAAGAAATCGAAACCGAAACCGTATATTTGTATATAGAGTTTAGAGTCAATTGTCCAAAATGAGAAGTGTTACATTTTATGGAACTACGATTTTCAGACAGCAGTCTCATTTGCCCACTCGAGGGCTGACATGCTCCAAGACCTCTAGAAACGAATTATATTTGTGATCGAATTATCGGCTCTGGCCGGCTGCAATATCACTGCTAAGGAAACGGAAAAGAAGGAGAGGTATCAAGACCTTAAATGGGAGCTGCAATGAATATACCCAAAATATTCGGTTCAAGTAATTGTCCTTGTGGCCGCTTCTCTCAGTGGTGCGAAATTAGAACTGGTTTCGGAACCTTAAAGCACTACCTGCGTTTCAAAAATGTACCAAGGAACTTGTAAGATGGATGCCGAAAGCTGCCATCCTTGGGTCGCATCCTGCCTTCAAGATATACGAAAGTTTTGCTGGCCTGTCGTCATATCAGCATACCCTGTGACAAACCATCTCACGTCGTAATTTTACCGCGGTTCTACTGGAAGCTGGTGCGATTTTTAGATGGTAGTTTGCGCCTGTGAGACCCTGCGGTGGTTGTTTAACCCTTTTTTTTATATATATCAAAGGACCCTATAGCTCAGTGGTCGCCCTCTGAACTTTACACATGTGATCACTGGTTAGAGTCTTAAGGTATGCACTTTTTATAATTTATTTCGAAATAACCTAGAAATATAATTTAAACTTGATATGTAAGTAATTTTTCAAATGTAAAGAGGATTTTAGATACCTGGTTAAACTAAATGTATTTAAGTGTTTTGCATGTTACGAAGTATAATTTAAAAAATAATTATTAATGTGTAGTCAAATATCGAGTACGCCTCTTGAAAACGATGATTTGCGGTTCCAGCAATATGTCAACGTAGATTTATTGGAAATAAAAAAAGTTGAAAAATTTAGTTTAAATATAAGTTTTTCCTCCCCCCAACGATTACTTTTAGGAATTTTTTATATTTTTGTGATCATTTGAAGTAAAATATGCGATTTTGTCCGGAAAATCTTGTCATTTTTTAAGTGAAAAACAACGTTAATATAAAAAAACTTAAACAAAAATATCTTTAGGGGAGGATTTTTATATGTAGAAAAAGTTTACCAAGTTTGAGGAGGATCGGTTCAGTAGCTTTTGTAAAATCGCTTGAACGGACTTTTAAAAAGTGGGTTCGAGAAAAACTCGTTAAGTTTTAAGCATTGAAAAAGTGAAGAAAAAAATTAATTTTTTTATCGATTTAAGCTCCTTTTTCTATTACACTGTGTACACTTTACGAACGTAGAAAGTGTAGTGACCACTAATAAAAATTCTATTATTTTATAGTATTTTTCATTGTCTTTTGGGACGTTTCTAAATTTCCAAGGGCAGCTGCGGTCTATGATGAGGGTCGGCTTTAAATCTATAACTTCAAGAGTTCTGCTCAGATTGACTTAAAATTTTGACACAATATTTTAAAAATATTTTACAACAAAAAAACAAAACAAACAACATTTTTTTGCAAGTGCTTATCCCCCATTAGCCCCTTAAATAGTACAGTATTACTCTGCAAATTATTTTTTTTAATCGACAACTATTTTATTTTCTGTTCCTCGCCTATGTTATGTTTCATTTAACATATTAAAGCTTGATTATTTTCATGTTAAGTTAATTTTTTCTGTGTCTTCTGCCCCCCCCCCCCCCCCCCCCCCACACACAAATACACTTTCCTTCTTCATTTGATACAGAGTTGAGCTTTTTTCTCAATTCGTAAAAAAAGTCTTTTTCGTGAAATATTTGTTGGAAAAGAGGGCAGCTTAAGAAAATGAAACAGTTTTTAAGCCCATTATAACAGCATATTCAGGTGTTTTTTTGGCGCATAATTTAAGTTTTTAAATAGAATCAAGTTGGTATCCCTACTTATGATGGCCTTGAAATAATGAGGATTTTAACTGCGAGTCAAAATGACCGTAGTCCTCTGGGGACCAGAATATATGTGTTTGCAATGACTGTTGAATTGACTGTACAGGACTGAAAGATTCCCACTAACTGACGGGTGCACTTGCCGAGAAGTATTATAAGAAGCTTTGACTTAAATATAAGGACACCCCCAATTTTCCAAGCTCATATCGTAGAATTCGAGAAAACGAATACTAGTGCATTTGCGGGAATATTTTCAATTCTTGAATTTGCACTGTGTCGTCTGGTATCATAGACACATGCTTAGCAAAGTGGATTAACAGCTTAGGCATGGCAATTATTGGGTCGGAGCACAAACCTGCGGGATCTGGGAATTTAAGGAAATTTGGAAGTTGTGCGGGGATTCAAGAAAATCCGAGAATTGTCCTTGATATAATTTTTTATGCGGGAAGTTTAATTCATTTCCTTATCAGAAAAAAGTTTAAGATTGCAAGGAGAAGCTGGTTATGCATTTGTTTGTCTGAAAAAATTATAGGCAAAGAGGATAGAGTTCAACTTTGGAAAGAGTTTTATAAGTGTTTTTACTGTTTGAGGATGCCCATCATTTTTGTTTGCCTTCGCAATTTATGATCATGATAATTAATAATGTTCTATAAATAATGACCAATAATAATCAATTTAATTAATTTTTTTTATGACTATAATAAATCAAAATAATGTTTATCATCTTGCAAGAATTAATATAAGTGGTTCTGAAAGATGAAGGATGAAATTAATCGGATTTTAAAAACAATACAAAAAATATACATGTGTCCCAGGAGTATTATCGTTCCTTAATGGTGGATAGAAAAAAATATTCAAATCTAAAAGTCCCTACAAATTTCTGGGTCTAGTGTGCATTTTGGGCACTACATGGAATTGAATGTAAGTGAGCAGCTAGTTTGCAGTGTGCATACGACTCCGAAAAGCAATCTCTCCTGCCGCGGTGAAAATGTAGTCAATTTCACCGAAATTTGGTGAGCGTAGCACAAACAATTTCAGTAAGTCTAGATAATTTGTACATTATTGCAAATAATCAATGATTGTCCAAACTAATAACCCTGATTTATGTGGAATTCAATTAAATGTTTGCAGTTCTGCGAATTCTTTTGATAGTATGTAATTCTTTTCAACTATTTCCAAAGTCAATATCTTCGGGCAACGGGTCAACTACTTTTCTTCTTCGTCTTCTTTTTCTTTATTCATAATGTGTCCCCTAAGGGCTTACATGGCTTACATTCCTTACAATCTTTCCGCTTACATATATATTTTTTACAATGTTATCCTTACTATATATACAATTATTTACATAAAGTCTTATATCTAGTTCCTTATCTCTATTTCCTGCGATAGCGCAATTTAGGAATTATTAGCAGACGAGCGAGCGAGCGAAAGCGAGATTGCAAGCGAGAGAGAGAGAGAGAGCATGAGAACGCAAACGCACCTTAGTCTACTTAACTCCCACATTACCATAACTTACCATTTTTACGCTTTTAATCTAAGTGACTTCCGTTTGCTTTTTGTTTCACTTTTTTATACCTCCATTTGCCTTTTTTCACATGCATTCTTTCATTCTCTCTCATTCGCTCCTCCAGCAACCTCCAACTCCTTCATCCATTCTTCCCTTACCTCGTTCCCAAATATAAATCTTGCTATTCTGGTCCACCTTCTTTTCCCCCATCCCTTTTCTAAATACTTTGGCACTCCTTCCTTTTCCATCATCTTATAGTATTTATTGTATTTTGTCTCCTCAATCACTCCTTATCTTTCTATTAATTGTCTTTCCCTCTCCTTTTTTTCCTATTCTTCATAGTTTACTCCAGTTTGGTCTTCTGTTTCTCGAGCATTAAAGAACTCCCTCCACCTTATATACCTCTCCACCTTATATACCTTTCTTGTAAAATCTCAATATCATTCCTTTCTTTCCATCCCCATATCTCTGCTCTATAACCTAATACCGGTCATATCAGCCTATTAACAAAACTTTCTTTTTTTCTGAATTTTGAGATATTTAGACATATTATTCCTATGGCGGAGTGTATGCAAAACTAAAATTCTAGCTCATTACCGTCCTAACTTTCATGTAAATACTTGCGTTAAAAATTGTTGTTCGTTTCAAAGTCATATTTAAAAAAACTCAAGTCTTCCAAACGTTACATATATGTCACTGTGGGCGGTAGAGGGTTAAATAACCACATTCTCCTTCTCCAATTTTTTGAAACCTTTTTCCTATTCCCCATATCTGTTTCATTACCCCTGCTGCTTTTTTATCCTTTATCTTGTGTGAGCTCTATGATCTCTATTCGTTTGCAAGATATATCCAAGATATTTAAACTGTTTTCCTCCATCTAACTTTATCCCCTTCCATCTCCCTCTCCATTCTTTCTTCCTTCCCCCTCCTTTTCTAAACCTCATTATCTTTGTCTTTTCTACTTTTCTCTTTGTATTTCTCTAATCCTGCAATTAAGCCCGCTATTCCTTCATCCTCTGTCATCAACACTATGCCGTCTGCGTACGCAAGTATTTTTGTTACGGACAAAATTTAAATTTCAAAAAAGTTATCGTAGATGATGTTTGAATGGACCTAGTGAAAGATGAAGCATGTCCGGGTCGTCGATTTCCAATTTGTAATTGTTTTGGTTATTGACCAAATTTAATTTTTTTTAAGTTGTCGTAGATGACGTTTAAAAGGATCTTGTCGTTAACTTACCATTGAGAAATATTTTGGGTGTTGAAAAAATTTGAATGTTGGAAAAAGTTCGTGTAGAATACATATTAAATTTCCTGGTGCGTGATCCTGCGCATCCGGGTCGTCAGAGCACGATTTGTAACCAATAATGTTACAAAAAAATAATGTAAAAATGACAGCAATATCGTAACTTTGACCGCTCATCATCCTTAACTCTGGCACTTTATTGTATGGACGATGTGTGTTACTTTAATTATTTAAGTGCATCGTTTAAATTTGAGAGCATGCGAGATTAAAATAATTATTGTTTAATTTTTCCCAACACATATTGCCCGGAACCTCATCTCAGCGCACTGCTCACGCGAAGCTCCTACGTTACAGATTTGTTCGATTCTCGCTGTTCTTCGTCATTCGAACCAGCAGAGTCGAATGGAACGAAGCATAGCTACTATATCTCTATCGACGCACTGCTGTTTAGACGCCGAGATTTCGCGTATGAAAACATGGAACGGGTCGGGTTTCGCTTTGCCCGAATTAGCGCCGTTTGATACTTCAATGTGAGCATTTCATAGCTGGAACTAGACCTTTTTCGCATGATTAGAATCGCAGCTGATCGTTGTTTAAACGAAGCGCGTCTAGTATTTTGAATCGTAAAAGTTCTGTCTTACCGAAGCGCTCTGATTCAAATGTCGTTATGTACCCGATACAAAAGTTGAGCAGTGTATGTTTCGATGCTTTAGAGCAGCTGATATTCAACTTATGAATATTGCGAGTTCTACATGAAAAACTGCTCCTTGTCAATAATTACTTAATCGATGTAGTTCGGTATTGCTATAGCGTCGCACAGTGGTCAAAAATCGGAAAAAGGTGGTCAAAACCCCAAAACAAAATTTTTTCCCTAAGTGTTTTTTACTTATAGATAAGTCTCAGCAGTATATGTGTAACTTATTGCGACATGCAATGGCAATAAAATATTTTTTTACTGAGCGATTGAGTCGGAAAGTGAGAGTTTCACGAGTAATATTTAACAGGTTGGATACAAGTGAAAAATGACTGAACAAAAAAACGCATAAATTGTGAAAGGGTAAACAATTTTTGTTTTCCAAATTGGAATCATCTCTGAAAAGTTAGTACTTCAATATTATTTAATTGGTGAATCATGCTTTTATTTATTGTAATTTACAAGAGCATGTAAAGTCGGTTGAAATCTTCTCGAAGAAAAAATGAGAAGTCATATAATTTGATGAATATTAAAAATGTTCCACTGAGTCCCACCCGAATATTTAGTTTAAAATAATGATTAGGGTTTTCCTTATTACGTTTCAAAAAACCGGCTGCAGATAGCTGCAGTTTTGAGTTTATTCTCAATATTTATTTCTAGCTTCATATATGTTCATAACCTGAAAACTTTAAGACCCTTTATATTGACAACCGATTTGGTCAATTAATATAGTTCCAACACGACTATAATTTAACCAAGTTTCGATCCGATAAAAAAACAATAATTTTAGGTGGGTTCACTAAACTTATTTTGCCCCGTATGTTTATTAAAGAAATAATTTTGACCTTATACTCATGCAAACTTAACTTAACCTTAACTTGAACTTACTTTTACGAAACGGTGACCCGTCGCTTTGCTTTGTTGGCTTATTTCTTATTTTTCAATAAAAAAATTTGTATTAACAAATATTTTCTGTGCATTTTTTAGAACCTGTACCTGACAATAAGACATTTTCAACGACCAGGAGGGAAATATTCGATCTCATAATATCCAAATTAGCTCGAAGCCCAAAAAGAATGCTTAGACATTATTCGCTGCGGACCTGACCTTGAGACGATACGGGATATGACTGCTGGCGCTCGGAGCGGCAGCAAACGAGAATTCTCGTTAGATAGAACCTCAAATAATGGGTACACTGTGATATTACTTTAGAATACTTTTATAAATATATGCATTTATAAATAAAGAAGCGAAAGTGGGTATTTACTATTTCAAAAGTTCTAGTCCAGGAAGATAATTTAAAATAGGCACACGGTAATTATAACCTTTAAATGCGCATACATTCTTAAAGCCTGCGTAAACATAACCTCAATATGATTATTTATATTGACAGCTCATTATGAATATTATTATAAAAACTGGATTTGAGCCAATAAAGCACGGGATTGAGTTTCATAAAGAAACTATTAACAAAGGAAAGGCTTTGTCTATAATACATGTTATTAGAATAGAGGAAATCCGAATATACGGTGTTAGTGAAAGAATTCAAGCCAGTGTCATTCGTCAGACTTCTGTGAATTCTCCACCTTATTCAGTTAAATGAGAGATATAAGATACAAATCTGTAAAAATTAGAAAGTTCATGAAGTCCTTGATTGGGTAAATAAATATTTTTTTTAGTAGGATGAATTGGAAAAGAGTAGATCAATTTTTAAAATAGTAATAGGACAAATACTAATTTAAACCAATTTTTTTACAGCTTGACTCAGAGCAAAATGTAATTTCAGTTGCATGTACGTTCGTATCTCAAGGAGGGGGCAAATGTAAACATGTGTTTGCATTAATTCATTATATAAACCCTTAAAGGTCCCTAGGGGTCGTTAGTGCCCTGACACTTTATATTGAAATTTACGAAGTTCGTTCTGCTTCAGTTTTTAATTTTTTTTCAATGCCTTAAAATTAAAATATCATTTAATAAGTAAAATTATCTTATAACAAGACACTTAAGGGAATGCCCAAAAAAATTTAACACAAAAATATTATAAAGCTTCTACGCAATAAAAAATTACGGCTGGGGTCTTCAGCGACCCCATGAGGACTTCAAAGTTATAACAAAGTAAGGGGGCCTTTAAGGGTTAATACAGACAGAAGCATCAGTAAGGCAAGTCTTTAGCAAGAATGGGGCAAAACCTCCGATACTTAAATTGCAAAAGTTTTGTATGCAAAGGGCTTAGCAGTCGTGCACTTCTTTAAATGAAGAATCTGGAAAACAATTACAAGTTTCTCCCTACAACTAATTTTTTCAGACCTTGCTAATCACCCGTGTGTCTTACGTGCTGTTCTTCGAGAAGAATCGAAAACTGAAGGGGGAAGAGCAGCTGAATCTATTTTAATGGATTGTATTGACTTAGCGATTGCATTGGTTAAAAATAGGAATTGTGATATTTGCATTCAATATGCAATTGATAAATCTTAAAAATTGCAATTATATTTTAGTAACAGTTTAGATGAAACAGAACCGAAATTACTTGATTTTTATCGTCAATGAGGCATTCTCAGTGAAACCGACATACAAAGTTTGTGTTTTAGAACGAAAGATCAGTCTAATTCAGCAGAATGAATATTTACGTTATGACTGTTTATATTATATCCAAATGTAGATAACACAGCACAAAAACACAATTAAAATCATCGTGATAATTTTGAATTTGATTCAAAATCACAGCTGATCGCATGTAAACATTAAACACTCATCTAACGAGAATTAGCGCATACCACCGGCAGAGTTGCTGCGGTGCTATCGCTTCCCCAGCGAATAGTAAAATAAATGTTTCTGAAAAGCTGGGAATCGTTTATGAGATGCCCAACAACATGAAAAGGAATATCAAAGTATTTATCACTAAAATCTCAAACAAATGGTAGGATGTTAGTCGGAAGGAGAGTATGCAAGTGATACTCTGCGTTCATGATAAACGAGTGTGAAATTTGATGAACATTATGCTTCTTTTTGATATGTTTATAGGTATAGTTTATAGTTTTATTTTTCAGTTACTCTAAAGCTTCAGATAACAAAATTCTATACAATTTAAGAATCAACTAAAAAATATTTTTAAAAACCGTGTATAGATCATAAAAGTTCATAATATGTACACGGTTTTGTTAAATATTTTTTGAGTTGACTGTCTTATTGTATAGATTTGTTTTATTACAGATTTAGAGTGACTGCAAAATAGATAACGACCGTTTAGGACCTTCATAAAGGGCCGCCTTATATCCATGGTTCATTTATTTAAAAAATAATTTTTGCCTTTGGATTCGTCATCAGCGACCATGAAAACCCCGTAATACCATTTTTGAAAAGAATCGAAAGTTTATTTAGCATATACGTTCACCACATTGGATGCGCCATTTTATTTTCGGAACTTTTTAGATCAGATTCGTAATCAGCAACATTGAAAACCCCGCTATACCAATTTTGAAAAGAATCGAAAGTTTATGAAGCATACTCGTCCGCCATTTTGTTCTTGGAATTTTTGACATCGGATTCGTAATCAGCGACCTCAAAAACCCGTAAGTAATCGAATTTGGCGCATTTTATGAACATTTTATAATTTTGGCCACCTTTTTCCGATTTTTGACCACTGTGCGTCGGTTCTATACTCAAACCGTTAAAATTACAAATTAAATGAAGAGATCCAGTTCGACTTTTTTACCTACAGAGTTCTAATTTATGCGAAGCCTATTAGTCCAAGGTATTATTGAACTAATATAGTTGCATATTTTTTCGGTGTAGGAACAATGAAACTACACATAGAAAAATCTATGGTAGTTTTTCACGTTGTCTCCCTAGAGTTTCCTATGAGTACAGGTGGATTTCTAGGAACACAATACGTTCGACAATAAAATGTTAAAATTTCATTCTGGCACAATTATATATTTAATCATTCGAAGCTGGTAAAGCCTATTCCGTTTATCGATAAAGAGTCAAAAGTCGCGCAGGATCAGAGAACTGATTATGAAGAAATGGGATAAAAAAACTTAATATAACAGAGGAACATGAACTAGATATTGAAACGGAATTCGATCAAAGATTTAATTCAATCGTGAACCAGGCTGAAAAGTACTAAATAAACTTGAAACTCAAGAAGTTGAAAATGAAAGAACTATTAAGAACATAAATGTGCAAGTGTTTCAGTGAAACAAGAGGGTGGTGAATCATCACAAGTCTGATTAACTCCATCGCAACAATAAGCCGGAATCGGTGCTAATGCAGAGTCTCTAAATACTTCAATCAATTATAAACCTCGATATACGTTTCTGTTTTCGTGGTTTCTCAAAACAACTACGCATCTGTTGCAAGAGATGTGCGAGTTAGGTACCAGGCATGGTTTTTTTTTGGGAAATTGCGAGGGGAGAATTTAAGGATAGTGTCATCCAATTTACGCGGAACGCGATCCCAAAACATATATACAAGCGAAGGGCATACATATTAATTCATTAAAACATAATATTTCCTTTTACAGGATGGCCGAGTCAGTTATATTGACCGAGCTCCCAAAGCGGAACATTTACCCCTTGACATTGAAACCAGAGTCTCCATCTGTGCAGAGAAAATGTGTATCTAATGTAGTCCCATGGAGAAGTTGGTTCTTTGGCATTGATAAAATAACCAGAACCAACTTCACTAGGGGACTGTCAAAGGATATAATTACGCATCAACCATCAAACAAAGGGCGAAATAGCAGAGTTCATTTTTGGAGCAGAAATTACGTTGTTTAGACGAGGGCGAGAGTTTATATCGCCGAAAGAATGACTTCGCCGAATTAAACTTAAATAAATTCTGTTCTATCAACTTGTATTCTCTCTATAATTGTATATACGATGATTTCTACCATTCGGATGTTGTATTTCGTCAATTTAACAAATCATCAAGTTTACCCATTTTGTTATTTTGTGAGTAAAAAAATACGTGATTTGAATAATGGAAATAAATCATTATGGTAATTTTTTAGTTTGAGCATACACCGATTCTGGCTCACCCTTTTGAATTTCTTTCGAGGCCTGTTTCCGAAAATAATCAAAGGAAAAGAGATTCTAATTTCATAGAATCAAGCAACCTCACTTTAGCCTTTTGTGACGTTGCAGATTTTCTGCAACTCACAAATTCTATTTTATGAAAATTATTAATCATTATGAAGCTCTCGTGCTTACTTCGAGAGTAGGGAAAATTCGACACTCCTATATTTTGTTTTGTTTTAATTGATTATATCTGTTTTATGCTTTATTTTTCTGATTTTGGTTACTTTATGTTATACGATTTTTATGTTAATTTTAAGGATATAGGGCTGTTTTAATTTTTTCTTACTTTCTCCATTCCGCCGTCTCGAGCGAGATCTACGAGGGTGGATTGATAAGTTTCCGGCCTGACCAAGAGATGGCGCCACTAGGCGTACCTTGAGGTGGCGTTCTATAGTACCATCCTTAGATAGCTTGTA
>NC_046657.1:178212411-178214319 GCF_010883055.1 Belonocnema kinseyi | reverse complement strand
ATCAGCCTTGGAGGAGATTATGTTGAGAAATAAAGAAAAAAAATTCTTAAAAACGTTGTTTTTCTTGGTCAGGCCGGAAACTTATCAATCCACCCTCGTATACAGATTTCGACCACCTACGCATACGTTCGATCAAGATCCATCACCGTCTCGACTTCATCATATCTTCAATTCCACGATTCTCACATAAACTCCTGCATTTTTTTTATCGCCAATCCATATGCATAATACGAGGGATTGAAAGCAAAAATTCTGTTTTGGCAACTCCTTTTGACATCCGTGGCAGGAAATACAAATCTGCCAATAAAGGATAGAAGGGAACGCAATTATCGCTGGTCATCTGAGATCTATGGCCCTAGAAAGCACGAACGAAGCGATTCTCGGCTCTTCCATAACGGCGGCTGATAACTGGAGAAGAGAAGAAAAGACGATCGAATGACCAAATCAGAGGCGGATCTAATTAGTCATCTCTCTCTCTTGATCGTTGCGAGTTAAGAAATAAAGTCCCCGCGCACCTGCCCTTCCCCCAAATCATGTGACCTCGTGCGTTGCTTTAATACAACGGTATGAATGAAAATCGTTCTCTTTAGCGTCTGTAAACTGCCGGTGGTATCACGAGGCTTGTCTCCCGCTGCAATAATATTAAGGTAGGAACTTTGTCTACTAATGGTTTAGCCAAGCCATCTTGTCGTTTTTTGTACTCTGGTCATTCAGCGCCGATTAACTTTCGCCCCTGGACTAAATCGTCCTAAAATTTAATTGTAGTGATTTTTTTATATTAAGAACATGCCGTAAATCAATTAATAATCTGGAGTGCCGAAACCGAATTATTTTGCTGTGATGTGTTGTGTCGCATTCTCTCGTACGGACTGCGAAATATAGATTAACTAATACCGGCCCATATAACGTTCAATTGATTTTCCCCTAATTTTTTTAAAATGTCGAAAAATTGATTAACTCTTACCGGCCCATATAATTTTCAATTGCCTTCCACCCCCCTTTTTTTAAAATACCAAAATATTGATTGACTAATACCGGCCCATAGAACGTTCAATTGATTTTTCTATAATTTTTTCGAGATACCGAAACATTGATAAACTCTTACCGGCTCACATAATTTTCAATTGCTTTTCCCCTATTTTTTTTTTTTGAAATACCGAAACTTTGATTAACTCTTACCGGCCCATATAATTTTCAATTACTTTTCCCCTATTTTTTTTGAAATACCAAAATATTTGTTAACGCCTTCTGGCCCTTATAATCTTTGATCGTTAATCCTTAATTTTTCTTTTGAAGACCGAGATGATAAATAATGTGCTCGATGTGTTGATTCCTACCGGCCCATATACTATATTATCGTTTCCCCCTTTCCCCTTACTTTTTGGATCCCAACGTTTCGTATTGTTATTTAATTGTAATTCGATATTACTCGTTTTGTTTTTCTTCATTTATTTTTTTTAACGACATCGGTCCCCACAATTTTTATAATGAAATTCGATAGTAATTTGATATTAATTCTCACAATTTTGTACGGCTAATTATATTATGGTCCCGAGCCCCACGATTTTTCTTTATTTTACTGCTGTTTAATTTAATTATGATATCGTCCCCTACAATTTATACTGTGAATCCCTTTTAGTGTATCATCGATTAATTCATTTAATTTTTTGTGTAGAAATTAACTCTTATCTTATAACCTGGTGTCGTAATTTTATATTGTCAAGAATGTTTCTTTCCTTTTACGTAAAATTTGAAAAGTAAATCTTTTGTAGTTGTTTGGCTAATTTATGATCACCTCTTTAGAAGGTCTTGTTATGTTTTGGCACTACCTTTTGAATGTTGAACGTTAAAATAAACTTATGCTAATTTAATTATGGAAATACGAGCTTTGTAATTACGCTATAACCC
>NC_046657.1:178211168-178212311 GCF_010883055.1 Belonocnema kinseyi | reverse complement strand
CGATAGATGTGTCTGCAAAGATGCAGCATTCTACCAGCGTAACCTATCGATGGCCTGGATTGATTATCGGAAAGCTTTCGATTCGACCTCCCATAGACTTATTATTTGTCTTTTAGAATACTTAACGGTTCATCCGAAAATAGTTAGGTGCATAGAGAGATTGATGTCGCTTTGGAAAACCAGATTTACTATATCATCTGGAAAAAATCGTGTGACAACTAACAAGGTCACCTTTCAGAGAGGTGTCTTTCAGGGCTACACCATGAGCCCACTCCTCTTTTGCCTTACATTATTGCCACTATCTCTAGCACTTCGCCATTCCGACGGGTACTTGTGCGGCAAACCTGCAGATCGAAAGTACAAGGTTACTCATGTATTTTAAATGGACGATCTTAAGATCTATGCTAAAAACAAAGTACAACTACATCCAGATCTAGGGATTGTCAAACGATATACTAAGGAAATTGGAATGGAATTTGGGTTAGACAAATGCACCAAGGTTTATTTGAAGCGAGGAAAACTTAATGGCATCCCTGAAGATCCTGAGCTCGTTGATAGAAGCGCTATACGACACCTTTGCGCTGGCGAGACTTATACATACCTGGGCGTGCCACAGATCCGCATTCATGATGTGACAACTATAAAGAATACTCTCCGTAGCAGATACAAACGTCTTATCCGACAGATTTGGTCTTCCGAACTGTCGGCGAGGAACAAAGTATCTGCAACGAACATGCTTGCTGTCCCGGCAGTACTCTATTCATTTGGAGTAGTTCCATGGACGAAGAACGAGCTCAGATCCCTTGATATCGGGACAAGAAAGGTTATGCACATGAACAAAAGGATGCATCTTAAGTCTTCCGTTCCGCGACTGTACATTTCACGCCGTCAAGGTGATTGCGAAATATTGAGTCTTGAATGTCTTCACAACAGGATTATTCTGGTTACAGCACATAGAGTTGCAAATGGAAGAGACCCTCTTCAATGGTCAGGAATCACGAAGAAGTGGGCAAAGGAGTGTTTCTGCACAAAGCAGCGGAAGAGGCTTCTGAAACACTCGGACTTGACTTCAGTATTAGGGGTGAGCAAAATGCATCAAATCTTATCTATCTCGAGTACTCACTCCTGAAAGCCCGGATTAAG
>NC_046657.1:178204866-178211068 GCF_010883055.1 Belonocnema kinseyi | reverse complement strand
TCATTAACTTTTACCTTTTTTCTTTTGATTATTGTGTATTTTGATTTAAGGTCGACCATTTTAATTGAAGTTGGTGAATTTCTCGTTTATCGTTTAGCCTGAAACGCTTACTGTTCAGTGAGGTTCTCCTTTCGCGTTTGGAATATAGATTCCGCTTATATTTTTCGTTTCCCACTTACTATAATTGAATTGGTATGCCTTTGTCCCAAGCAAGGACTGGCGCCCAAAAATTTAGGTTATGTTTAGCGTCTAAGCTCTTTAGAGAACTTCAAACTAAATTTCATTTTGTTTGAAAAACTAGCGTTACACTTTATATCTTCACTTTCCCTTAGTTATTCATTTACCACACAATTGAAGTTGCTTAGGGGAGTCAAATGTATTAAACAAGCATAAGAGATTAATTCCGAACTCAATGAAATATTAAATGTAGCAAAAATATATTTTTATTTAGATTTTGGAATGTTCCAAACAAAACGTGGAATTGGTGAATTGAATTGATGAATTTTTCCTATTTCTCTCAACCCTTCCACTCAGTCAAGGCAAAAATCACAAAAAAATTAATTACTTGTACAAGCTATTTAAATGACCGATGATTACAAAACATGTGGCTTTGACAGACAACAGAACAGCTCTCAAAATGAAATACGAAATTCAAACTCTGCTGATTTACACAAGCAGTTTTTCATGCAGATTCACTGGACTTTCCTATCAATACGGATGTAATTCTAGGACGAGGATAATAACAACCTTGTTTGTTTTTATCAAAGCAGACGAAGACTTCAAAGAAGGGAGGGCGGAAGGGTGCTATTTAATTGTGTTTCCGGTTTTGGCATCGATAGCTTCTCTCAAATAAATATTAGCAGAACATTAAAACAGATACTAGATGCACACGGACTCATTTTACATGAAGTACAACTTTCCGCAAGTGCATTTCATCACTAAGAGCTGCACGCTGGACGAATAGATTCATAATGAGTGTGAAGGATGACATCGCCATTCTCATTATGGTCGCTTGTTACTTGAAAAACAATCAGGTCAAGAACTTCTCTCGAAAGAACAGACAACCGAGAATCCACTTTAAAGTTTTAGTTGGATGGTGATACCTTACTACTTTCTTCAGAGTCCTATCATCTCCCAATCCTTACCTTGACAAACTACCATCAATCACAAAATTCTTTACGACATAAATGAATGTTAAGAAAATTTGTTAAGCAAATTCTAAGCAACTATATAATGATTGTATAATAAGATTATACATTGAGTTCATCATTAAAATCATCAATGCAATCTTTACTCTACAAATGTAATCAAACATTTTAACTACAAGAAAAAAGCATTTACTTAGGGATTTTGATAAGTAAAGGTGTGATGGAGAGTTAAGCCAATTTAATCAATAATCAATAAACTGAGATTTCAGGTTAAAGAAATTCATTAGATAAGTGAAGCAAAGCCATACCTTTCGGTCACTCAATTTCTATTTTTCATGATTGAGATAGTATAACCTCTAGATTTCTGTAATTACTATACATATCTAGCAATATAATTAAGATAATAAGATCATTTTCTATTTTGCATAAAGAACACCTACAGAATCGGAGGTGACAGCTACCTTTCCAACCTCTGCCTCACACAAAGGATGTTGCTCGTTTTATAATCAAGGACGATAATTAATTTAAGAACAGAGGACTGTTAAATCACAAAATGTTGCCAAATTTGATACAAAACCTAACTAGGCGCAGCCTACCTTACCCTATTTATTTCAGATTAACGCTAGCAACGAAAAGCAGGCGCGTTGCCGATTTTCCTCTTAGTTTGAACATAACTGTGGTAATTGCTGCGCCCAGTATGATAGAACCCACAGGATGCTTAAAGTCTCTTACATGGATTTGTATGAAAATACGCTCGGTTAATAAAAGAATTCAATTGCAGACTCTGTAATTGTAAGATAATTATAATTATATCTATTATCATAGGAATGTACTGATATTCATAACAATTTAAAAAATAACAAAGTCAAATCCAATCACCTGGAATATGAATACACACGTGTATTTAAATTAAAGTAATCATTTTAGCGATACAATTTCATACATCAGTTTACTATTAATGTATTACCTAGTTATTTGAAGAACATTTATATAGAAAGACAAAGCAGTAATCGAAAGCTTCTGACTAGATAAGTTTATCGAAAAACGGATAAGTAGCACGAAGAATATTTGTTCATGAAAGGTCATGAGTGGAGATGCGTGATCACTGACCAATGCGGCTGACGACAGCCATTAGTCACCTGTATGAGCCATTCGAAACTCAACATCGAGAGTCTCAGTAGAACGGATGTATTAGTCATTGATGCCGCTCACCTCGCGGAATCGATATGACCATACGTGCTTGAATTCATTTTGAAACCGTACGTGCTTGAATAAATTTTGAAGCCATACGTGCCTTAATACATTATGATTGGTATACAGGGCTGAAGTACTATATAAACCCTAGAGTTACCCTTTTGAATTGTCTTGACGTAGCAAGTGGCCATACTGATAACTCGATCTACGAAGTACGAACCGCTTTGACTATTCACATCATTGCACTTCTAGCATTGAACTGAAGTCCCTTCGGCTGAGACTTTCGGCAGTGCTTGTGCATCTTTTTACTATATTAATTGAGTCACTTACAAGTAAATTCATACAAACATTCTATAGAGTTCCATCGCTGCTCTACAAAATATAGGGATATTCAATCGACAAGGCAATCTCTCTTTCCCTTTTAGGATTATGTGACTGAATATCTTTTCTTTGTCTTTTATTAAAACGTCTGTTATCTTGACTACACTTCTTTTTATTTTGAACACTTCATTGGACGCAATCTCTAAAGGATTTTCAATAACATTGAATCCACTAACAAAGAATCGGTCAGATCTTACCATCCTGACGTAACCAGAAACGTTGGTCTCTCTCTTTCTCATTTTCCAAACTATTCTCGCCTTTTGCTCGGAACGTGACAGTGGCAACGGATCGAGTTTTAGGTAATTCGAGTATTAGGTATCTCGTGCCATACGCCGTCGAAGCCATTCTTATATGTGAGCAATCTTGCATTAAGTATATTTGAGTCTTATGCATGTGTGTATGTGAGAGTCCTAGAACATCTTTTAGTTTTATACTTTACTTGAACGGAATATATATACACCTTTCCTCCATAACACAATTATACGCGCATTCATGCATACTTACATTCCTTTGAACTATAACTGATTCCCATTAATAAAAATCATTGAGTTCCATTTTGTTTACTGAATAATATAATTGAATTTAACTCAGTTCTTGTTATTTCCGGCTGTAAAATTCCGAGAATCGTGTTACGCTGCAGCAAGGGTTAAATATTATCAACCTTCTCCCAGGGACTGAGAGCGAAATGCGTGAAGAGCAGAAAATCCGCTCCTCGCTTGCTCTTCGCATGTTTACATTTTCTCAACGTTATGAGCGAGGGTGCTCTATGCGAGCTTCGTGAGGTGAACATTTGAGGGGAGAGCTGAGACCGTGTGATAGGGCAGAAATCATTTCGAGTTCATCACTAGCCGGCGCCTGCCCGTATCATAGATACGTTATTCGATGTCTGAACCGTTCTCAAGGTCCGTATGCTACATTATAACGAGCAGCAGAAAAGTTTCTTTGTTCGCAGCGTCCATAGAAGAATATAAATTTCACTAGATGGCGCTGTGTGACACGCTATATAGTTAAATAGATCACATTATTTTTGGGCTTTACTTGAACTTCAATTTTTGATGTTTATATTACATCTGATCTGTTATTAATCTATTTATATATTTTGTTGAAAATTCTCTTTTTTTTCTTTCAAATTCAATGCAATTAATTTTGATTTAAGACTGAACAGAAATATATTTTTTCGTTATTAATTCTAGACTAAATAAGCATAAAAAAGATTCACAATTGAAAACCAGACTTCAAAACCACGTCTTTTTTCGGCTGATTGGAGGCAAGTAATGATAATTCAAAAAAAGATGGATGAAAAAGTCAACCAAATCCTTTCAAATTCATAGTTTTTGTTCAAACTAAATTATTCCGTTAAAAATTAATTTTGTTACTGGAAACTTTATTATTTCAGTTCAAAAAACACGGATCCAATATTGAGAGATTTTTTTTACTCTACAGGATTTTCATCATTTGAAAAGATATTCCGACCCTTTACAAACACTGCGGAAATAATATACATTTCGAAGAACAGAAAAAAATCGTACGTTTTTCAATCTTTTAAAATATACGTTTACAGCTTCTTGAGGATTTTTAAGCTGTTTCCGATAAAAATAATTGCACTTCTGCTTTTAAAAAGTATTTTCTTAAAATATAATTCTTTTCCTTCATTTGTCATGTTTTATAGCTTACAATTGGTTAAATTTGTATAATTAGCAAAGTTCTTTATTCATTGCTTGATTTGTCCATTTACAGTATTGAAAACGATAACGTGAGTTTATATTGTAAGGACTGCATCTGAATCTTTGAACTGTAACATTTTGTGAAAGCTAAAAATAGAAAATACAATTGAATTCAATTTAATTGAAAGATTTTACTACATTCTATCTTCTACATGTACATTATTCAGCATTTGTATGGAAATTGGTCTTACTTTCGAAACCTTTTAAAAGTCACTTATAAAACTTGTAAGTTTGAACTTACCATTATATTATTACAATATGAAAGCAGTCAAAGTTGTATTATTCATAGTGCAACTTTGACTGTCATATATCATATATCACCTGTCATATATCCGTATATTTTCTTATTTCTTATTGTAGCGGCCACTCTAGAATCTATTATTACATTCTCATCAGAGAAGCTATTAGATTTATGTAAAGTTGCCCTCTCCCCGCCGATGAAAAAAGGATCTTTGACGTTTTTATATTCTCAAATATCGACAATCAAACTTGTCATTTTGAACATTCTAGGTGTGGATATAGTAAGGGTGGATTACTGGGAGTCCTGCCAAACATTTTTACTGACTCCATCATTCATGGGATAAAAAAAAGGATATTTGATGTTTTTATATTTTCAAGTATCGACAATGAAACTTGTCATTTGTAACGCTTTAGATGTGGGTATAGTAAGGGTGGCTTTTTAGGGGTCTTGCCAAACATTCTCATCGACTCTATCATTCGTAGGATAAAAAAAGAGAATTTTTGATGTTTAAAATTTCTAAATATCGACAATGAAACTTGTCATTTGTAACATTTTAGGTGTGCATATACTAAGGGTGGTTTGGTAGGGGTCTTGTCAAACATTATCACCGACTTAATCATTCGTAGGATAAAAAAGAGGATGTTTGAGGTTTTAATATTTTTAAATATCGAAATCAAACTTGTCATTTGTAACATTTTAGGTGTGGATGTTGTAAGTATAGTTTTTTAAAGGTCTTGCCAAACATTCTCACCGGCATTGTTTGTTTTGTGAATGTCATCCTTTTAGAAAATAAATCTTCTTCATTGAAAATACAACCAGTTGGTTCAAAGTTAAAGTGCGCAGTTAAAAATTATTTCTAATACCTAAAGAATCACCACTTTATTTGTAAATATCAACTTTTTGTTGCAAAATTCGCTTTTTTCAGATGAAAATTAAGTTTTGAAGTACAAATTGACCTATTCTATTTCGTGTGGGAAACAGATTGTTTTATTTTAAAATTGAACTGGTGGGATGAAAATGAACTTTTTTGTTTGTTATTAATATTTTTGGTTTAGAATTAAACTAATTTGGTAGAAAATTGAAGTGTTTGTTCAGAAGTGTAGGATATATTATTTAAAAATGAAACTATTTGGTAGAAAGTTAACGCAAAAAATTGTTTTTTAATTATGGACATTCTTCATTCTTTCGTTTCAGTTGGAATTAAGTGTGAAAAAAAGTATTGTAGAAATAAATAAAAAAAGTTTCAAGAATTAATAATTGAAATACAAATAGAAAAAAACTTTTGAATTTGTCCATGTCAAAAAAGGTACAAAATAATGGAGACCCAAGGCCAATGATCTATAGAGAACATTTTCTACATTGAAATTTATCTAGCCGTAAATCAATAACAAATTACACAAATAGCAATATTTCGTTATGCCATTCGCTTACGACAATCACATTTTTCATAATATGTCTATTTACTGCTCTGGAGTATCATCGGGAAACCATAGAAATAAATTCCGAACAAAAAA
>NC_046657.1:178182366-178204766 GCF_010883055.1 Belonocnema kinseyi | reverse complement strand
GGGCGCATACTTTGAATAAAATATTTGTTATCATTCTCTTGAAATAAATGTGTTTTTTTCTTGAAAAAATACCGGTTTCATATGTATACACCTGGTATTGTTGACACGCAAGGATGCTTTTTAGGCTATAAGCAAGTGAAAGCTTGGCACCTCCAAGAACGCCGATGATAAGGACGATCAGTTTAACAGAATATTCCGGGTACAATCGTTGCAACTCCCTGATAAGGTCTCGATACCTCTCTTTCTTTTCATTCTCCTTGGCTATAATGTTTTTGTCAGCTGGTGCCGAAAATTCGATAACGAACATGGTTCGCTTCTCGAAGTCAAGAAGAACCATGTCAGGCCTCGAGTGAGCAACAGAAACAATTGTCGAGAATATAAAGTTCCAGTATATGCGGCACTTCCCATTCTCGACAATTGACTCAATTTCCCTAGGAGCATTTAGAGGAGCGGTATTAATGTGAAAGCCGTAGGAGTGACAGAGATGGTAATAAAGCACTCTTAGTGCCGCATTGTACCTTTTAATGTAGGTCGTTCCCGCGTGTGTTGCACAACTAGATAGTATGTGAGCTAAATGTACGGGGTGTGCATGGCACGCTCTGCAGCTATCATCGGGAATGTCTTGGCTCAAAATGTGGCGACGGTATGTTAAGGTAGAAATGACACCGTCTTGGCATGCAAAAAGGAATATATATATATATATATATATATATTTATTTATTTATTCGGTTCGGTTTTGATTCCTCTAGAATCAAACCGAAGGGCCTATGTTAAAGCCAACGAACGCGTCCTCGGGTTGCGGATAGAGGGTCCCTGTACCAAAGGTTTCTGCTGAATATGCTTAGAAAAATGAAGAGACAATCGCAGATAATTGTCCAGGGGTTGTCCAGAAGGAATTAACCCCAAAGCAGAGGTGTGAAAACTGTGCCAAAAGCTGAATGGCACCTGGGTGAGGTGTCCAAAACGGTGAATCTGGGACATCGGGCGACCTCTCATAGTACGCAGCCTTATCCATGCATGCGGGGCTCTACAAGGATGGACGAACCCCTTTCCCTAGCTTCTCGTGGGAACAACAATGACAACACCCAACATAGTTGTAGTAAGTGCGGTTTAAAACAACAGAACGTGCAGGGCTCCCGACAATGGGTCGGCCAACAATGCCGACCACTCTAGACCTGGGGGAGCCAATGAAGATAGATTCAATGTGATGGATCGACTGAATCTTGAGACCTTCAGGTGGACGGAGCAATTAAATCGGGACTGGCTATAGTGCTACGATGCGAGTGAGCCCCCTGAACAGGGTTACATGGCACTACTGCATGCTCTGTGGTGTGAGAAACACCCGGAGCTATCGCACTTTTCGCATCAACGTCTGCGAAACCATGCCGAACTACTCCAAAAATGGGCTATATAAGCGGAACGCCTACACTACCACAGCCAGAACAAGCCGACAACAGAGAAAGAGAGACGACACTAAGACCAACCGCGGGCAGGCATGCGATAGAGGAAGAGCGATGCTTTATGAACCAAAGAAACATCAACGCCCAGGTTTCTCTGAAGCCTAAAGGTCTAGCTAAAATGGATGACGAGCTTCGTGGACATTTTTCCGAAGAATCCGACATCTGGACTATCAATTGTTGCGTGTATAATGTAGCGAGAGCTTTGGCCGATGCGAACTGTAAAACAAAACCAACGGTTGATCATAAAACCAAAAGACGAATGCATCAACTTGCCATAAAGATAGGCTGGGCAAGATAATACGCGTCCCGCATGCAGTGTGTGACTGACTACATCACATCTGGCAAGAATTTTACTTTCAAGGCTAGCTGCTGACCATCAGGCAGCATATTGTTGAGAGAATACGGATACTATCTGACACTAAGAGAAGTCCAGAACGGAGAGAGAGGTGGGTCAGAGAACATCAACAGTTTCTCTCTCACCCATCTCGACTATTCCAAGACCCTACAGTTACTGTCGACCATCCGCCCAAATCAGAGGAGGTTGAAGTATTTTTGATAGAAATCTACGAAGTGCAGCACAGACTGGGCGAAGACTCAGAAAATATAAATAGCTTCAAGGAGCTGCCTCATGCGCTCATAACACCTGATGAAGAATGCCCACCCATCACTACCGAGGAGGTGAGAAAAGTATTTAGAGGGATTAAGAACTATTCCGCTCCGGGACCAGATGGTATCAAAACCTTCTGATGGAAGAAGTTTCCTTTAACGCATCAGCATTTCGCCCGTATTTTCACCTCATATTTAAAGTCTGAAGAGCCAATTCCGGAGTGGTTGGTGGAAGGGCTCACAATACTCGTGTCGAAAATAGGCAACTTAACTGACCCGAAGAATTACAGGCCAATGACTTGTCTGAATCCATTGTTTAAGATATTCACAGCTATCCTAAATGATAGGATTGTTTGGGCAATTGAACCTGTGTGGCAAGAAATGAATGAACAACGCGGCTCAAAGAAAGGCGTAGCAGGATGTCGGGAGAACCCGCTTATCGATAGATGTATCTGCAAAGATGCAGCATTTTACCAGCGGGACCTATCGATGGCCTGGATTGATTATTATAAAGCTTTCGATTCGACCTTCCATAGACTTATCATCTGTATTTTGGAAAGCTTAAATGTTTATCCGAAAATCGTGAGGTACATAGAGAGATTGATGCCGCTTTGGAAAACCAGATTTACTATCTCATCTGGAAATAATCGTGTGACAATTAACCAGGTCACCCTTCAGAGAGGTGTCTTTCAGGGCGACACAATGAGCTCACTCCTCTTTTACCGCACATTATTGTGACTATCTCTAACACTTCACTATTCCGGCGGGTACTTTTGCGGCAAACCTGCAGATCGAAAGTACAAGGCCACGCATGTATTTTACATTAACGACCTTAAGATCTATGCTAAAAACAAAGGATAACTGCATCTAGCTCTAGGGATTGTCGAACGATATACTAAGGAAATAGGAATGGAATCTGGGTTAGAGAAATGCGCCAAGGCTTGTTTGAAGCGAGGAAAACTTTATGGCATCCCTGAAGACCCTGAGCTCGTCGATAGAAGCGCTATTTGACACCTTTCCGCTGATGAGACTTACACATACCTGGACGTGCCACAGAGCCGCATTCAGGATGTGACATCTATAAAGGATACTCTCAGAAGCAGATACAAGCGTCTCATCCGGCAGATTTGGTCTTCCAAACTGTCGGCGAGAAAGAAAGTATCTGCAACGAACATGCTTGCCATCCCGGTAGTACTCTATTCATTTGGAGTGGTACCATAGACGAAGAACGAGCTCAGATCCCTTGATATCGGGGCATGAAAGGTTATGCACATGAACGAAAGCATAATCTAAAGACTTCTGTTCCGCGACTCTGCAGGGGTGAGAAAAATGCATGAAATCTTATCTATCTCGAGTACTCACTCCTAAAAGCCCGGATTAAGAAAGCACAAGAGAAAAACTTTCGGGAACAGCTCCTCGATAAGAGGATGCACGGCATCTTCCACAGAAATTTGGAGGATCAGTAAATGTCGTGTAAGCTAACTTTTGCCTTCCTTAAATTGCCGGGATTGAAGTCTGGCACGGTGGGTTTCATTTTGGCATGTCAAGACGGTGTCATTTTGACCTTAACGTACCATCGCCACATTTTGAGCCAAGACCTTCCCGATTATAGCTGCAGGGCGCGCCATGCACACCCCGAGTATTTAGCTCACATACTATCTAGTTGTCCATCTAATGCAGGAACGACCCACATCCAAAGGCACAATGCGGCACTAAGAGTGCTTTATTACCCTCTCTGTCATTCTTACGTCATTAACCTGAATATCGCTCCTCTAAAAGCTCCTAAGGAAATCGAGTCAATCGTCGAGAATGAAAAGTGCCGCATAGACTGGAACTTTATATTCTCGACAATTGTTTCTGTTGCACACTCGAGGCCTGACATGGTTCTTCTTGACTTCGAGAAGCGAACCATGTTCGTTATCGAATTTTCGGCACCAGCTGACAAAAACATCATAGTCAAGGAGAATGAAAAGAAAAAGAAGTATAGGGACCTTATAAGGGAGTTGCGACATTGTACCCGGAATATTCTGATAAACTAATCGTTTTTATCATCGGCTGTCTTGGAGGTGCCAAGCTTTAACTGGTTAGCAGCCTGAACAGCATCCCTGCGTGTGAACAATATGCTAAAACACTTGCGGGAAAAATGTAGAAGTCGGTCACCCTTGGGTCGCTCTGTGTCCTCAGGGTGCACGAGACTATTGCCGGATCGTCGTATTGATTCCGTTACAGACTGTAACCACCTATCTCACGGTCGTGAGACGTGGTTGTGACTGAAATTTTACCGCGATTTCGCTACGAGCGGGTGCAATTTTTCAGATAAGCACCCGCTGCCGGTGAAATCCTGCGGTTGTCCTGATGAAAAATTTTAAATTATATATATATATACACATACATACGTGTGTTTTTCTCGGTAAGGACCTCGCGAGGAGCGTCTTTAATGCAGAGGATTCAAGCAGCGTCTAGCCTTGCTGCGATTTATCTCGGCAGCCGAGAAGCGCGCTTTTCCTGCAATATTCAATTCAAGCATTGCGACGTTTGGTCCTGAGAGTTGCGCATTGTAAGACCTCAACGCTAACCCTGTTTCTTACCGAGATAATTTCTCTTCTCCCCATAACGACATTCATGACACCAAGTTAACTCACTCTGCTCGAAGACTACGGAGAGAAAACGCTGACCTGCTTTCTTCTCCACATTGTCTAGTGAAGATAACAGTGCGAGCGACGCTTCGCTCCTAGTCCCTGCCTACTCCCTGCTATATACGTATCACTAACCAACTTTAAAATCAATCGAAATTGATTATTTAGATTGTGAAAGTGGCTTCTCAGATTATAGAGGGTTTTATTTTCTTCAAGGTTATAGCCTAACTTTTTTTATTTTTGAGAATAGCATCTTCATCAAAGAAAAAGAATTGGAGATACGCTGAATTCGAATTCGCGACCTAAATTGGGCCAACGGATCTAGACTTGGCCTAGACATAAAAAAACATCTGAAAATCGCAAATAAAGCTATTTTTTCCCTTCAATCAAAAACTTACATCTTAAATGTCAGTGAAAACTTACATTTTCTTATGTCTTTTATTGCGATGTATTCAAATTGACAACTCACGACGGCCCATCAGGTCTAATTTTGCCCTGGCCTTAAAAAAACATATCAAAATACCTAATTAAGCCGATTTTCGCCGATTTTCATCTGCTATAGCGGCATAAATTCCGTTTATCTAGATACTCGCCGCGATGATGTAGTCACAGCTATAAATGATATCAAGTAGTGATTTCAAATCTAAGATAAGCAATAGTGTACTTTTATAAATTTATTCAACGCCCGTTCACACAGAAAAAACAACGAATAAAACTTGTTGCACGAAATTTTCTAGAGCGATAAAGTTTTATTGAGACAACTTTGCGTCTTTCAAAAAACATGTGTTTTGTCACCGAGGAACACATGTATTTTGAACCCATGCGTAATCTGAAACCGATACCCGTATCTGAAGGAAAAAAAAATAGAGGCTATCTTTCGTGAAAATCTGACCTCACCGCCAGGGAACGCCCCGATTACTTCTCTATAATAATAGAACAATACTTTCTATCAACTAGCTCAGGAATTTAACATCACATATGGTATCATTATGTGGTATGTCATAACCCCTCCATATCAGCCACAAGCAAATCCTGTGGAACGAGTTAACAGAATTCTTAAAACCATTATAATCTCATATATTGATAGTGATTATGGCACTTGGTACTATTATCTCTCCAAATTCCGATTTGCGTACAATACATCCAATCGCGGATCTGAAATTAAAACTCGGGGCCCTGAATCTTGGAAAGTTATAATTCTCAAATTCAATCTATGCGCGATTGGGCGATGAAGAACCTAGACCATGCATTAGAAAATCAATCTAAATATTATAATCTCAGACGCAGACAAATAAGGTTCTATATCGGAAACTTGGTTCTATCTCGGTCTCGGGTTCTTTCATAAGAGTCTAGAAAGTGTTATCACATACCTTCTATGCACTTTCCGACCTTACAGATAAGTTTACAGGCAAATCTCACATAGAAGACCTAAAACCTTTGGTTTCCCCCCTCAATAATGGGAAATTTAGTACCTAGACTCGGATTCGTTAGTCACGAAAATCCCCTCCGCCATCTTCATGAGTATGCCGATCTGATGGAACGCATCAAAGAAAAGAGGCCCGTCTCTGGTTGTTCCCGCGATGGCCAAGACCCCTCAGTTCCGTTCACACTACAGCAAAATTTGAATTCTGGAATTGCCAGCAAGGCACCGACAGCGCCAACTGTCGGCCTTCTGTTTCTGGTGCAGAGAACCTGGATTCTCCGCCTTAGACTGTCCTTACTGTATCCGCTCCTCGCCTAGGATAGTAACTTATTTTTGTTTTTTATCTACCAAATTGTATTCTTTTTATAGTGCCATCTATTTGTAATCTTCAGGTTTTCATAATGAAAATATTAAATTTGCTTTGAGAATCTTTCTTTTTTTTCTTCCCCGATCTCACTTTATTTCGATTTCTTTTTTCTTGCTCTTTCTATTTCCTTTTTTTTGCTTTCTTTTATGTCTGTTTTACCTTTTTCTGTTTTTCTCTTTATTAACTGAATTTTATTTTTTCTGTGCTTTTATAATTTCATGATTTTACGATCTTTTTAGTTCACTATTTTGATATTAATTTTTTGTTTGTTTGATTCTTTTTGTTTTATTTTTTATTAAGTCAAGGAATTCCAAATTTTCATTGAATAAGAGTTTTCTTGATTTTACTTGGATGATCATGTTGGATTTCGGTTCCTACTCACTCATTTAAAATTAACTTTTCGTTTTGTCTCTCCTTACGTTTTGAGACTTGTTCGGACCTGTTGAAGTAATTCAATTTTATTTTATGATTCATTTATCTATCTTTAATTTTACTTTTTTTTTAATTTTAATTTTTTATTATTAAGGGTTCTTAAATTTTATTTTTGTATTCAATTTGTTAATTCTGCCGTCTCGAGCGAGAGTCGTAAAAGTTTTCGTCATCAACGCAACCGATCGATTTGATTCATCACCACCTAAACCTTAAAGAGATCTTCGCATCCTAAGCCCTTCGAATTTTTAGATTATTATCGACTATCTTTTTGACGTCCAAGGCAGAAGAGACATTTCTTCTAATAATGGATCAAATAGA
Organism: Belonocnema kinseyi; assembly: GCF_010883055.1. Lineage (NCBI taxonomy): Eukaryota > Metazoa > Arthropoda > Insecta > Hymenoptera > Cynipidae > Belonocnema > Belonocnema kinseyi. The sequence continues at coordinate 178,197,524 of NC_046657.1, read as the reverse complement.
TAGATGTTCTTTTTTGGTTATCTGAGATGCAAGGCTTTTTGTTCCTATTGAGTATAAACCGTGGCCGTTATTACATAATTCAACATAAGAATAGGTAGCTTCGCCTAAATGTTATCTCCCCAAATGTTACTGATTGGAACAGACTTTTCTTGTCTTTTGTGTCTTTTTGTTTTCCCTCTTTTCCACATTTTTTAGCGGATATAACCGGCCCTAGTAGTATGAATAGGACGATTCTTGCCTGTCGCTACCCCTCATACGAAGGAATTCGGAATCTCTCTCATCCTCAACGGCGGCTGATAAGGACAAGCGAATAGAATACAGGACGGTAGGATGGGCGAATCAGAAGCGGTTCTCATCGGCTATCTCTGTCCCGACCGTAAAGAGTTATTCAAATTAGGTTCGTGCGCATCAACCTTCTCCTAATTATGTAATTCCTTGAGTCTGACTTATTCACCGGTAAGCTTGCAAACTCTCTCTTTCATTTTATGAACTGTAAGTGATAACACGAAGTGTCGAAATTATTCCGGATTACCTTAGGTAGGATTCCGATTTTTTTTATGGTTCCTTTCATAATGTTGAGATCTTTCCCCATTAATCAATAAAATGATCAAATTTCGAACCTTATGCTTTGAATTATAATGTTTTTGATAATGTTGAGATCATTCCCCGTTATTATATTTAATTATAGAATTTCGACCCTCATACCTTGAATTTTTAATACTACTTATAATGTGAAGATCCTCCTCCGTTAATCTATTGAAGTATCAAATTCCGAACCACGTGCCTTTTATTATAATGCTTTTTGTATTGTTAAGACTCTCCCTTCATAAATTATCGTTTCCTTCGTGTTGAGAACCCTTCTACCTCAAATCGAAGTGCCTTTTTTCCTTTCTTTATCTTTATCTTGAATAATTAATCGTTATCTCTCTATAATTTTAAGAATTTTCGTTTTTATATTTATTCTTTTGAGAATCCCTTTGCTTGCCTAATTTTGACAACCTATTTTTTATTTTCTCGGCTTTCTTTTTTAAAACTTACTCATGAGGACCCCTTTTTGTACTTATCTTCGAGACTCATCTTGTATCTATTTTTGGGAACCACTTTCTTGCCTAATTTTGAGAAGCCCTTTCGTACTTTTCATTGGAAACCTCATTTTGCTTTTATCTTTGACATTATTATGTACCTGTTTATGATTTTTGTACATTTCTTCCAGTTATTATGCTTAAATCAGAATTCCGAACTGCGAACCCCTTTGCTTATCTACTGAACTAATACCCCTACTGCTCTTTATTTGATATTTTTTCTTTGCAGTCCTTTTAATATTGATTTGAGGTATAATAACAAAAAAATTATTGTACTAAATAAAAAATTTATGCATGTGCATTATTTGAGATTACGTCGTTTTTCAGCTCTGCCATTCCGATAATTTGGAAATTATTTATGAAATAAACTTTTTTCATTGCCTGCAAACAAGGTTAGTTCCGGGACATTAGTTACTATGTTTATTTGTAAGTCTAAAGTTTTCGGCCAAAAATATTGTGTAGTTTGGAAGTAACGCTCGAGAGAATTGTAACACACATAACCTCGAAATATACACATACGTTTTTAGCAAAATCAAGTTTTTTGGAATTAACCCACAAAAAAGTGTGCACGAACGTCCATTAGCATGTTTACTATCATTCCCCAGATTTTGAAGAAAAAATATTTATTAATCTAGGGAAAAAGCCGGGGAAATCTAACGCTAATAAAATCGATACTAATTCCTAAGCGCCATGCAAATTATTCAAATTTAGCAAGATGATATTTTTTTAATTAGCCGACAAAAAAAGTGTTACTCTATTGATGTAATCGAATGTTGTTGAAACCCATTTTCCTACATTTGAGTCCTGAAATTTTGAGTAAAATTTGTCAGTTGTTTTAATTAAAATGTGAGCTTTTTAATTATGGACCCCCTCTCCCCGCACGCTCTATTATTATTTAAGTGAAAACTGAAAACCCCTTTTCAACCTTTTGGATTATTGCTCATTTAGAATAATGTGTATTATTTTGGCTAGGGTTTGTGGGGTTACCTTTCTTCCTGAAACGTTTACGTTTGGTGAGTTTCTCTTTCTTCCTTTTGAAATGTAGATTCCTTGTCCTTTTATCTTTTTCTCACTAACTTCAGCTGAATTGATTTGTCTTTGGCCCAAGAAAGGGCTAGCGCCCTAAAAATCTAACTTATATTAATGATTTCAATTGTTGGCTCCACAAGTTATCGCTAATAATCTATCTATTCAGTTTAATGTCTTTCGTTATCGTTCTTTGTACACTATTTAAAGAAACTGCCAAAATTGTATATTTGATTTCAAATACATGCGTTACAGATTTTAATAGAATTTAAAGATTTCTAAAAACTATGCAGAATTAAGAAAAAACGAGTGCATCCTAATTCAGTAGCAGCCCACTGTCGACCAAAGTTTATTTATTTGCGAATAGTTAAAAAAATTTCATGTTTTAAGAAAATTCAAAATAAATCAAGTTCCATCCTGAGTTGTTCAAGAGAATTAAAAGATCTTTAAAATAACCCAAAAGATTACAATGAATTTTAAGAAATATTAAAAATTCTGCAGAATTAAAAAGACTCTGAGGAATTCAAAATAATTTAACGTATATTCTAAATATTTTACGAAAATTCAAAAACCTTTAAAAGAATACAAATGATTTCAAGTCATTTAAAATATTTACACAGAATTCTGCGAAATTAAAAAAAACTTGTGCATCTTAATCCAATGGCACGTTATCTGTCGACCAAAATTGCTGAATTTCAAAATAGTTGAAAATTTGTTATGCTTTGAGAAGAATTCAGAAAATTAAAAATAAATCAAGTTATATTCTGAATATTTCAAGAGAATTTAAATTTTAAAAAAATTTTAAAAAATTAACTTAAAATAATAATGTACGATTCAATTAGGCTCACTGAAATGAATTGTGTAACGTTCACCAAATTTCGGTGAAGCTAGTCTACATTTTCATTTTTTCTATGCACCGAATTTTGGTCAAGTACTATTTTATTTTGAACACGTTTAAATAAAAGAATTAATTTTTGTGCAATATCAAACTCAAGCAAAGACGATTCAAACAAACACATTCGTATTTGCATTATTTTATAACGCTCGAAGCAAGGTTAAGTTGTCGTGATAGAAGACATTTCTTTTGGGCGTCGCACGCACACTTGCAACTAGCTGTTAATCTAAATACAATTTCAATGCTCTGTAGTACTAAAAATACGCACCGGACGCAAACATTTTTAGGGAGTTTTCGACTTGAATTTTTTTCATATCCGCTATTACAAGAAACGCCATTACTCCCGGGGGACCCTGTATAATGGTATGCCATCATATATAGCTTCATATATTGCCGTTGTATAACATATATCATGCAACATACTGAACTTTAATGATTATTTTCTTTTACTTTTTTTCGTAGAAAGTGGTAATGGATATCTATATGTTTTGTCTTCTGGTGAAATACTGAATTTCTGAACAGTTTTAGCGCGCTTTGGTTTTTAGCGTATAGAGTCTTCTCTTTAGCGCAGGGACATCTGATGTCAGATAGTAACTTTCTTATCCAGACTACTTCTCGCAGCGCTGTCGATGCCGCCGAGTAATCGCCTTCCGTCGTACTTAGCGATACCTATCGTTGCGGCCGTGACGACCAAGTGACGACCCCGTGTGCGAAAAAGAAAACGAATCCTCTCGTGGATCTATTTTCGTCTACTTCTCTCTCTGCCATGGCTGGACATAACACCCTCCTGTTAACTTAGTCAAATGCTCCCTCAAAGTCTACAAGCAATACGCTATCTTCCCCTTCTTCCGTCTTAGGTTCCTGTTGACTAGATAGTTGAGCACGTAGACGTTATCTGTCGTTCCCATCCCTTCTCTGAAAACCGTTTGGTTGTGTGGTATACTTCCCTTTTCTTCCACCTGTCTTTCCAACCTCCTTCTAAGCACTTCCGCATAAATTTCATATCACACCGACATGAGTGTGATAACTCTATATTCCTCCACCCTTTTTCCTTCTCCTTTTTTAATCCACGGCACTACCAGCCCTGTCTTCCACTTCTCCGGCTAACCTTCCACTTTCCATACTCCTCCTAACCACCCCTTGAAGTGCCTAATATATCGACGGCCTCTAATGCTGACTTACAATCTCGATAACATGTTTCGACAATTATTATGATTTATATAAATTCTATCAATAGGTAAACTGATCAGTCGATCAGTCCGATTCCGAACCATAATTTTAAAACAGTTTGATATATTAAAATATTCTGGCATACGGTAAATAAATAAGGGTTTTCCTTATACAATTATAATTTCAGGTCAAATCAAATATCAAGTATTCGACCAAAAATGAGTGAAGTCAGACGAATATTTTACATTCCACCTATTTTTCTTTTCATTTTTTATAATACTCTAAAGCGCATTAAAATTTTCAAAAATTTATTAGGTTCATTGAGTTTTAAATACTTCATACTATTAGAAAATATGTTTTTGAAGTCATTTTTTAAAAGAAAGAATGTACTAAAATTGTTTCATTGGCGGGAATTTTCCGATCTCACCCGCACGATTGTTACCTCTCTGTAACATGTCTGTTGCGAAGTGTAAGAACAGATATTTGGAAATTTTAATTTTGAAGTCTATAGTCAGGTCTAAGATCTGTAGGTTCATCTAATTGATTCTATTCGAATTGATTACAAATAAGTGAACGTATCCTGCAATAGTCAAATTAAGTATAATGAAGATTACACGTAGGAGACAGCTTTTAGTAAATGTTGCAAAAAAATATAACTTAATACATTTTTTATCTTAGATACTTATTTTCAGACAACTCACAAAGATCTGGAGAAGATATTTTCTAAATATGGAAAGATAGATGGTTGTTACTTGAAAAGAAATGTTGGAAAAAGTAATTACGCCTTTGTAACATTTAATAATGTTACTGATGCCTCAAGGTAAGCTGAACGTTAAGTAACCCCAATTTCCTGTAGATAAATATTCAAGAACCTGTTCCGAACAAATAGGAAGAACGGTTGTCCTCCTTTAATGTTAATGACAAAAATTATCTTAACCAAATTTTTGATAGGATTTTTCCTAAACTTTTTTGCCCTTGTTTGCACGAAATAAAAAAGTTTTCTAATGCTACCAAACTTATCCCGATACAGTTTAGACCCCAGAAAAAAATATTTTATACTTCCACATTGATGTTAGAAACTTGTAAAAGGACGAAAACGATGGTTTTTACCCTTTTTTGCAGTATTATTTTTGCAATTTTATAAAAGTTTTACCATTGTCATATCCTAACTGTTAAAACGTGCATAAAAGACGTCACGGTAGCATTTAATCATGTACTTTTCCAACACAAGAGATGAGGTTATCGGAACATGTTCCCGAAATGGAAAAAGCTTGTCAACTTTTGAAGCTGCAATTATCCTTTATTAAGAACGTAGCGGTGGAAAAATGTAATCTTTTCTATGGTTCATACTGCACATACACGCATACAGCATACAATTTTTTTATGTATCAAACCATAAAAAAGTACATTTTCGACCTTAAAACAGGAGAAATAAGCGAATTTTCCTATTTTAACCTTAGCAGCGTTTTACGTAAACAAAAATTTTGTTTTTTGATAGATTTTAATGACCATAAACAATATGTGTTTGCGAAAAAAATATAGACAATATCCCTTTTGAATGTGAAATATCTGTTTACCATTTTTTTGCAGAGCCAGAGAGGATGGATATAAAAAGGAAATTCAGTTACATAATCGTGATTTGAGGGTGATGCCAGCCGACTCTTGGCACCAACCGGACAGCATAGAGAATAAGAAAAATTTGGCTGCTATTATCAAACAAAAATCGAATTGTGATGAGTCTTCTGACGAGCAACTAATACAGTATTACACTTCAGACAATAATGTGCCCATTCATCTTTTGAATGATGATTGCCTGATGCACGTTTTTCTTTACCTTCCCATCATAGATAGAGTAAAAATAGAAAGAGGTAAGAAAATATGATTAAATTAAGGGCAAGTGGTACACTCAAATACCTATATTACCGACCTCACTTTTTCAGTTTACTGAATTTTCTTTGAACTTAAGAACAAAAAAATATATATCAGCCTCAAGCAATTTTCAGGGAACGTGCACTATACACTGTTCCTATGTACGAAATTGAGATGTTAATTAAATTTGCAATTAATAATTAATAATAACCCTCTACCATTATTAAGTGTGATTCCACCTTCCGCGTCAACCAAGGGTAGTTCCATTGTTAGTTCCTTTTACGTTCCAAAATAGGTATTCTGAAACTATCCATAGTTGACAACTCAGTAATTTGAATGAGAGACAATTAATTTAAATCAATAAAAGTCAAATCCAATCAACCGTCTCCAATTCAAATTGGATTCAATATCCTCGATATTAAGGGGAACAATTAAAATTGATCATAGTTCTAATCACTTATTTTCTTTTATGGCGAAATAAGGATTGCGATCAATTGTTATTTAAATAAATAAACTGTGTGTATATGCACCTGTGTGCAAGTAATTTAGTTAAGTTAATTTTGACATTTTTAGGTTTCTTCACTTCGTTCCAATCAAATATTGGCAGATATTTGTTGATTTCTGTGTGGCTAATTTGTTTGTTAATAATGTTTAATAAACAACAGCCTCTTGCCTTTAGTTCAATTATTTGTATTGGGCTTCTAAATGATTTTAATATCAGGACATCGAAATTACTAGCTTCTTAGACAAAGGGAAGCAGGGTTGAGATTTCTTACTACAGGGGCTCAAATCCGCTTCGGTGATAAGAATCGATCAATTGGTCTATTGAGGATGGTAGCTGGTATTACTATTGATTATCTACTTTTCGAGTCTTATTGAATCGGGTCAATATTTTTAATTTAGATATTTTGGAAAATTTTATGAGTTCTTTTCTCTTTTGTAAAATTGGATTTATAAATAATTGATATTGTTAATCAACATTTTATAGTCACATGTGGACTCAAGAGTATTAGGTGAACATGAAGAAGGTGGAGGTTCAATATACAGGATGGGCACGCTGGGGCTTACATACATGGCGAGTTAAATGCTACCCGAATCGCACAACAGCAGGGGAGCAGTCATTATACAGGGATATTTTCATATTTCGCGCCTTTAAAGTTTCATTCGAATCGGCCATTCGGTCAAGTTCGTGCATTTTCGGATCAAGTTTATGATAGTTTCCATGGTTGCGTTTGAAACTTCAAACGGATAGAAGTGTCAAAACAAAATAGGTTACGTTATTTAGTAATTACAAATAAGAAAAGTGTTTAATTAAAAATGAAATGAGACATGTGAACTGAGAAGTAAACGTCATTTTTTATCTGTGCCAATAACATTATAGAATGGCTGCTGAGTGACAAATACAATAAAATAGCAATAATATTCTGCGCTTCCAGTGGGCGAAGAGTGAATGGTGTTTAACGCTTATTTTTACTGCTTAAAAAAGGTCTGTTCTTAATGGACAAGCTATGTTTTAAATAAAGTGAATGAAATATTACATACGTAAACTTTAAATTGACATTGCCTACATTTACTGACAGCTATTAGGGCAAACAGGTGAATCTGTACATAACCGTTTGAAGTTTCGAACGCAACCATGGAAACTATCATAAACTTGATCCGATGATGAGCGGACTTGGACGAATGGCCGATCCGAATGCAACTTTAAAGGCGCGGAATATGAAAATACCCATGTATAATGGCTTCTCCCCTGCTCTTGTGCAATTCGGGTAGCATTCAACTCGTCATGTATGTAAGCCCCAGCTTGTTTACCCTGTATATTTTTCATGCATTTCAGGCACCTGCTGTGAGTAGTTTGTTGAATAAATTAGGGTTGATAACCAGTCCTGATTTATATAATGATACTATCTATATTGGTTAAGAACTGTACGGATTTTGTTAATGAGGGGTGTTTTTTTAATGGGGGAAAGGGGTGAATAGATGATTTTTTCAATGTCCGGTCCTAATCCCCACAGGTCGCTGCCAAAGATTAAATGTTCGTATGCTGATTGATCTTCCTAATGTTTTATTTAAAGGAATTTTTCTTCTCGGATAATGATTATTGTTAATATTAAACGATTCGTGGCTGAGGTCAACGTGCAAGTATCACCACCGCAGGAAAAATTAGAAGTCTTTCATGAAGAAGGCGTGATTGCTGTCCGCCTCTGTCCGTCTCATTGTACTTCTCTCTCCGCGCGGGGGGTCTCATTAGGTGTGACTTAGACCCGTGCGGTGGTCTTATATTTTCTCTCTCCCTGTCTATTCGTGTAACCCACTATGATAAGTTAATGCAGAGCAAGACTCGGACATCCAGCCTGGCCACCGTACTTCTTTACTAATCTGTTACACGGATACCATGAAGCCTGGCAATGACAATTTTGAGTTGCCAGCCCACATGGGGTCCACCGTAACAAACCCGCCCTGGAATTACTAACAGCTGTCCCTGGATGTTTATGCTGTCCAGGATGATTATCCCATTCTGGCTCGCTGATATATTTAGTTTGACTAATCGATGTTTAATTTCTATGTGCGATATATCGAGCCATTTGAGCTCTAACAGATGTTCGTGTCTTGGATGCAAGAGGTGGACATGACGGTACTAACAAGTGTCTTGTCAGCTGGTACCCTGCCTCGTTGATCCATGGCACGTGAGATTTAATAAATTACGTTAAATATTTTTATTCCTAGTAATATAATGAGCGGTCCCTGTACAATCTTTAGTTGGTATTCATATAACCATCTAAACATACCTGCACTCGTGCACTCTTATCATACATGCATACTTGAAATGTTACACTTTTTATTGTGACTGCATTCCCTTTTACTACTACCACAACACTAATATGCGTAGACCACTGAGGATTCTGCTGATGATGTTGTGGACTGTGGTACTGAGGATCTTTGACGTCGTAACCTTTGGGAAGCGATTTAGAATCAGACAGGCTGGAATGCCTGCGGAGGCATCCTGATTGGTAGAGAAGGTTCTTTTGGTTCCTGAGGCTCCTTCTGGAAGATTTGAATGAGCTGATGTCAATTGATTCACACTAATTACATGTGAGCGTGAATCTGAATTATCATTCGTATTTTCTTGTCGTCGGCAGCAGGTCCAATAGGTGATCCATAATGCTAATACTTTGGTATAACAAGCGTACACGGCTATGATAAATGTTAGTATCCCCAATCCTGCGTATCTTCCATGTATTAAGTGGGAAAGAGTTGCTCTTTCTTTCCTTTGTAGGTTGAATTCATATATTTGTTCTTCTAGTTGCTCCAGTGTCTTCTCGCCTACTTGAAAATAATTTGGATGTAATGTATCCGGCGAAATTTGGTCTGATGAGTATGCTGGCAAGGTCAAGGGTTCAATATCTAGCAATTTAGTAGATAACCTCGCCAAGTCCAAATGTATTGAAGGTTGGTACATTTGGGATTAATAGCATGTCGGTGTGCTGTGAACCTTCAACTGCAATGTAAGCTGCCGCTGACCGTATAAATGCTCGGCCCGTCTCATTTCTCAGAAAGGATTGATGGACAGGTAGACGATACATTTCGTATAGAGTGTGGGTCGGCTTTTCCAAGTAGCTCACACGAGGACCGGAGACTGGAAAAGGACTGTAGGGGCATGGTCCTGAACATCACGGAATATGGGTGCAAGTTGTTCTGATGTTAGTAGTAATGGATGCAATTCAACTCTCCTAGCTGAATGTACGACTGCCAGGATCTGAGTCGCGGCTCGAAGATACTCGTCTAGACTCTTGTCGATGGCATGCAGGATTCTACTGAAGTTCTGAGTATAGCTGAGGTCAAATGCGGCACTTGAAATGCCGTTAAGGTGTTGAACTGAAATCCAAAGTTCGTGTTGTAATTGAGTTTGGTGATTATTTTGAGCCTCCACAATTTTATTGGACTCCTCTAGTTGTGAACGAACAACGTGCGTTTGTTGGCCGACTAGGTGTGAGAGGTACCCTTTTGCTATATTCAAGTCATTGATCCTCTCCTCCATGGGCTGGCCGTCGTCGTAAGTGAGTAATCCAGCAACAGGTCCTACTAAGCCTTCTAGGAAGCCCAGAATTGCGGTTGTTCTTTTCCTCCTCATTCCAGCGGGTAGGCTAACTAGTGAAGTCTTGACAGTGTGATAGTGCAGTTCATCTAGCTCTTGATGGATGTAGTCCTGCAATTGTTTGGCTGCCACTAATTTGGAATCCAAGTTATGTTCTCCGAGTAGCTGGGTGCATTGAGGGGCAAATGTGATCTTGCAAACATTAGACAAGTTGTGAATTTGCTCCTGGTAATGGGTGAGCGTATTTTCCAGCTTGGTTACATGTAGAAAGGTGTTAACTCTCGAGTTATGAACTCGTCTCCGTAGGGTGTGCTGACGTTCAAAGAAGATCCCTGTACCAGACTGGAATTGAAGGTTTTGAAACACATCTTCTGCTGTGGTAAGTGTGATCCAGAGGATACAACTCGTTGCAAACAGGACCTGTTGTTGGAGAACGTACATTTTTTTCAACGCTGTATCGAGGGCAAAAATGGATAGCCTAGATATAAATGACATGTTTTATTTGATCCTCATATAACACTACCCTAATTAACAACTATTAACAGTTGGTGACCAAGAGCTTGTCTGCGTGCTTCGTGAATCTTATACCATCGTCGGCTTCCAGAATTACATTGTGATTTTCAGTGAAGCCCACGATCGTACAAGTTCCGGTGGAACGTTTATCGAATTTATTCTTTCCTACATCTTTGAAAATAATAACCTTGTCGCCAACTTTTGCAGTTAGTTGCCTGGCCTTTTCATCATAGCGTACCTTCGACCTTTCCTTAGCTTTAATCATATTTTTAGCTGCAATTTTTTGTATTTCGTTTAGTCTAATTATCAAATCGCGCAAGTAAAAACCGTAGGTTTCAAACCTGTCCTCGGTTGGAAAGGAAGTGGACAGGCGCGAAATTTTGAAGATGGATGGTCGAATTTGGAGATGGACCGTTCAATCTCTGCCCTTTCTATTGTGGGTTTGAGTGGTTGAAATCAGCGAAAATCCTTGAATGATTTGTTTTTTTCTTTTGAAGATATTTGCAGTTCGGATGGTTTGAAAATCACCTGTGGTTTCTTAACCTTTCTTTAGCCGAATTCGATAATATTCGGTTGCATCCCTGACAGTACGCATCATTTTTACCATTTTTTTTAAAGGATGGATAATTCTTCCCAACATGGGTTCCTCTGTCTGCCTCATGTAATTTACCTAAGGTATATTACTTGCACAACCCTGCTCAGGAGCATGACTCTCTAAGACGGAATTGTTTCTGTTGATTCCTGCTCGTGCCAGATGGTATATTTGGTATAGCTGTCGATAAGGAACTTCGAATCCCTCCAGTTCCCCACTCTTGTTGTAAACGCACGCGCCATCTACATACACGTCCGTAGTTTTATCGCACAAACTTGGGAAACAAGAGTTGGGTAGATTGGGGGTGCACTTTGGAGTGAACGATCTTCTTTGGGCATTGGTAAGCTAGGATCAATACTAGGGAGAAGACTGTGCTTCTTCTGGTATACCGGGGATCTGACTCGCTATCTTCTTCACTTTCGGAAGACTCGTCATTGGCTGATGACGAATCTGAGGTATATTCGAGGGTCTTGAGACCTTTCGCTCTTCTTTTTCTTTCCATAAGTCTACTTGCTATTCCGCATTGGTTAATACCCTTAATTTTTAATTAAGGAGGTGTCTTATAACGTTTGTCTAAATCTAGTTTTTCTGGGACATTACCCGTTTTTCTTCTGCCGGGCGCGGGCACAGTGCTTGATGTGAATGGTCGTGGATTCCTTCCGTCTATGCTCTTAGGATGCGCGGCGATCGGCTTCATAATGGATGATTTGCGTCTGAAGCTAGTTACTGTTGGCTTTTTGTTCCGTGGGGGTAGCTTTTGGTGTTCCCGATGGTTGTTGGTCTCCAGGTCGAGTGGGTAGATCCTCCTTTCCTGGTTCGTCGGTATTTTTTCGGGATTCTTAACTTTCCTAATACTGTTCTTAGTCGAGGATTGTCTTAGTGGCAAGGCCCTGTAGGTGGTCATGTCGGCAGATATAATTTTAACGCTATATCTTCCATCGTCCTTGTTGGGTTTTCTTGGAAGTGTCGAATGATTTGAAGCTTTTTGTTTTGGGAACTTGATTCATTTAGTTCGCGTAGAAGCGGAGTCATCAGATTCGGTAAAGTCATCAGTTTCTGTTGAAACTTCTCCCTTGTTGAGTCCAATAAGGTTTCCAGATAGGGCCTCTACTCCCCTGTGTAACTTTCCTTTATTATATTCAAAGATATATTGGTAATCATTCAGCCTATGGCGCCAGCGAAACAACCTGGGACCAGGATTATCTATATATGTCATCCAATGGATGGGTTCGGGGTCGCACGTCAAAATGAACTCGCGTCCATATAAGTATGGACGGAAATTCATTATGCCATATAGAACGGCCAAACATTCCTTTTCAGACTTTAAGTAACGTTGTTCAGTGGGACCCATTATTTTCGAATTTTTCGCTTTTCTTCTGGTCCCCATTTAAATTTAGTATCTTTCTTCAGCAAATCTGCTAATGGTTTTGCTAATTTTGCATAGTCCTGGATAAAATGCCGGTAATATCCTGACAGCCCCAAGAATTGTCTGATCGGCTTGACAGTTCCGGGCCTAGGGAAGTACTTTATCGTGGCAATTTTGTCCGGGTTAGATCTCGCTTCATCACTGCTGATGATGTGCTCGAAATATGCAATTTCGGTACGGAGAAAATCGAATTTGTCTGGCTGTAACAAATGGCTGTACAAATTCTTCCGTGCGGAGCATCCCCTTCAAAACATTGTCCATAAGGCGTTGAAAGGTTGCGGGAGCATTTTTTTATACCCATGGGCATTCGTTAGTATTCGAAATGTCCTCTCTGAGTAGAAAATACGATCTTGGCCTTGTCGTCTGGATGTGTTTCTACTTGATGGCATCCACTCATCAGGTCGAATACTGTAAAATAGCGTATTTGTCCTAGTTGGTCTTATATTTCGGTAATTTTAGGCAAAGGATAGACGTCGACGATTACCTTTTTATTGAGGACTCTGTAGTATATAACGACCCGGTACTTTCTCACTCCCGATGCGTCCATTTTTTTTGGAACTATTATCAGAATTTTTTAGCTTTTTATCAATTTGGATGTCAATTTGATCCAATGCATCTAGGAGATGGCGGTACGGTTTTCTCGATATCACTGCATCGTCTAGTGTCGGCATTCGATACTGGATCGTATTCGTGATATTCAGCATTTCTCCAGGGATATGGAATACGTCGGCGAAGTCATTGACTCAACCTTGTATGAGTTGTTTCTCCTCATCATTAAGATGATCGGTGTGTAGGACTTCAGCAACACGTTCGCTCCGAGGTTTACTGGGTTCCAACGATCCATTGTCTGGGAAATGATCAGTATCTGAACTGGATGAGTCTTGTCCAGGGAACTCACAGTAGTCAAAAGGAATTATTTCCTGTGTTCGTAGAGTCATCTCAACTGCTTCTTCGGTGGTGTTATAGGCGTAAACATAGCAGACACCATCTGCATTGACTCTGGGGAGGTATCCCTCCGTTGGGTTTCGATTCGCCTCCGCTATTTCACCTGGCTGTTTAGTCCGGGCTCCGATTTTTAGGATCTGGTTAAAGGGTTTTATGTCATCCCTTAGTTCCCTTTTTGTTTCTACCGATTCAATATAGAAAAACGGTATAGGATTTATAGGGTCGGATATTACAACGAGAGTGTTGTGTCGAAACAATACCTGCGCTTGTCCTTCCCCTAAAATTGGTCGACCTATAATGTTGTCGGCCGAGGTAGGGAAGGTGTCTTCTATGACATGGAATTCTACCGGCTTTCCGAGTATGGTGAGTTCCACAGTGCCAAGTGTTGTGACTAAATTGGTTGTGATGCCGATAATGTTGATAAGATCGTTTCCGACAATCATCGCACCTTTCAACGCCCGAAGTTTTATCAGGTTAACATAGGAACCTGGATCTACTAAAAAATGAGCTTTCGGACACCTAAATTCTGGGGCAACTAGCCCAACTACTGGAGAATCTTCTTTTTCTTTTGCGGCCCTGAGAACTCGCAATAGCCCGTTAGGAACTGAACTGTTCTTAGACGCTCTCTGAGGTTCGGACTCGCTGTTGCGTCCATACGGCGGGTCTTCTTGTAGTTCAAAGAAGTTTTTGGTGAAATCGGCCTGGATAAGGTAGATGAGTTTTGGGTGTGTTCATTACCATCTATTGGCCTCTTTGTGGTACATCTTGGTGATAAGGTTGAGGAGGGGGATATGGTAGCGGATAGGGATAACCATAGCCTAGAGAGAATGGACTTCGATACGGGCAGGCTGGTGGATATAGAGGGTTGTATGGTGAGTGTGTGGAGCCGTAAAAGGGATATTGAAGCGGATTACTTAGATATGCATTTGTAGCGCTATTTGTTTTCTCCATTCTTCGTTCTTTTTGATCCCCGTCTATTTGTCTTGAGCAGGGGCTGGGTGATCTTATACGCTCCAAATGGGGTTCTTTATGTCAGGATAGATGATAGGTGGGAACCGGAGTAGCCTTTACACTGTCGGCATATCGTTGTCTCTCCCCAGCATGCAGCGCATGCTCGTAGACCTCATGCAAATCCTTGGGGTTGCGAGTATCCAAAAAGGTGGCCATTTCATTAAGCAACCCTCGAATGTCAATATTTTCGTGTCATCGGTTTGTGACGCGTATTTCTCATCTCAAGAGTGCTTCGCCCCACTAAGCATTCCCAAGGTATGGTCGTAGTAGTCTCTGACACTCTCCGTTTGCTTCATTCGCAAATTTACTATTGACTGAAAGTACCACTGATACTTATTCGTAGGAGCAAACCGCTTCTTTAGGTGGGTAATTAGATCTTGTATTTTATTGAAGGTTTTATCCCTCACGCTTTCCCTGGCAATCCCTTTTAATTTACTGAGGACAGCTTTCACAAAAGAAGATTCGGAGTTTTCATTTACGTAGAACGTACCGTTGGCTACATCTTGAATAAATTCTTTGAGGGGGGGGGGGGG